>NW_021636276.1:0-235510 GCF_004799145.2 Neltuma alba | reverse complement strand
GATAATAGAATAAGTGATGATCATTGATATTGATATAACAGTTTCGGGAAGTATAGAATCAATCATTAGGTACTTTAAATATAATCTGTATGTACTTGATTGATGTCTTGATCGATAAATGGTTGATTGATTAAGTTATTGATTAAACATAGGAAAAAAGCTTGAATCAGACATGTATATTTATCAATATAATTATGGATCAATAGATGATCGAATATGTGATCGATAAATGGTGAGATGTGAATACAGTGACCTCTGAAAGATTTATGCAAGAATAAAACTTTAAAGTCATCTATGCCTTTGAATCATTTTAATAGAGAGTTAAGTATAAGAGGGAAGGCTGAGAAAAGCTTGAAGATAAAGATGTGAAAGACTTTGAAGATCATCATGAATAGTCGTTATGAAATGTACTGGTTCAATGATTGAACAAATGATCAGAACTGTTTGATCGATCATATAATCAATAAAGGTAAGTATGAAAGAGATAGATTTTCAAAGAACATTGATTGAATACTTTATCAATAAATAGTTAATAGGAGAACTGATTGATAAAAGTTTTAAGAAAGATTTTCACAGTAAAGCTACAGAATATATGATGATTGAGTAAATAATCGATTAAAGATTAATTGATTAAGTGATCAATAAATTACCATTGAAATCTTATTTCAAAAAGCCAGGAAAAACCTTGATCGATCACATTATGTGAAAACAGAAGTTTCCGAAGATTGGATGATCGATCATTTTATCAATAAGAGATTATCGATCAGGTGACCTGAAAATGGCTTAAAACAAGTAAGTGCAATGAAGGTGATGATGATCGATCATTTGATTGATAAGGAACTGATCGAGCAATTGATCGATTAAAGATCCTGACAGGCAATTTAAACAGAACCTTTTTCGATAAACTAGTAAGTTATGAAGCATGTTAGAACATGTTATCGATTGATGACTAATTGATGAAGTGATCGATAAAAGGTGAATTAAACATAATATAAAGTAAGTACGAAGACTTTACCATTTATCTGTGTTCTCAATCAACTCATTGATCGATCACAGTGATTAATAAAAGCTTCCAAAATTGTATCAATTTTTCTAACAGATGATCGAACAATTAATTATCAATTAATTGATCGATAATTTTCTGCAAGATTGTTCAATAAAGAGTGTTAATGATGATCGATCAAATGATCCATCAACTCATAAAATTTGAATTATCTATGAAATTATCGATCAAACCCTAGTACAAAGTTACTAACATACAAAGACATTTTATCTGATACACGATCGATTAACCTTTGATCGATCAACTTAGTAAACCAGAAATTACTTAGTTTGTTATCATCGAAATCTTAAATCTAACAATAATCTTACAACAATTTATATAATAACATAATTAAGAATGTAATGATTTAAATATATTTTAATTGTAAAATAAATTAATATATTTGTGGAGTTGGTGTTAATGAAGGTATTATTATCATTTATGTCATCATTAGGTACATACTGAGATAGGAAGACACTTTCTTAGAAAAATTTTTTTTTTGTTAAAATCAATTCCTCTTGATTATTAATAATAATTAAAAAATATAATAAGAATATTGATAACTTTCTTATACAAATTGATATAAGAAAGAAATAATTTTATCATATGTACAATATATTGGAAGATATAATATATAATAGAAATTTCAAAAATAAAAAAATGAATTTATATGAACACAAACTAATATTAAAGTGAATTTTGAATTTCAATCATTAAACAATAAAATTTAATCGTGATATAATTAATACCCATGATATAGATTGATTTTGGTCTTCTATGCAAATACAAACGCATATATAAAGAACTTTAAGAAAATAAATTACATAGGATATGTACATATATAAGTAGGAGAATATTGTTTATCATAATCTATTCAAATCATTTAATTTTTTTAATAGAATAATTTATTAGATTTTATTATAGCAGTTATTTTTTGAATAAACTAGATTTTTTCACTAATTATAAATGTTTTCATCAAATATATAAAACACATATAGATAATAATATAATGTAATAATATATATAATATTAAATTGGATATCTTATCAATGTTAATTGAAAAAAATTTAAAAAATATTTATGAAAAAATTATTTATGATTTAAAATTCAAAATTAGTGTAATTGGAAATTAAAATTATATAAAAATATTTTTTTAAAAACTAAAGCATTATAACATAAATAGTGAAAAAATATTTAAAAATTATTATCATTAAAATAGTTATGATTAAAATTATCGTATAGTTTATTTTTAGTTTTTAATAATATATATGCATACAATATTTTTTGTGTAAAAGAATGTTATATGTAGATGTGTGTGTGTGTGTGTGTGTGTGTATTTAATTTTACATAGTAAATCAACAGGTTCATTGCAGCTCAACTGGTATAACCATACACGTGCAAAGACGAGTCCCGGGTTTGAGCCATGGAGAAGTCACTTGAGGAGGAGTTATGTGGCAGCGACACGTGGTGGCACAAGTTGACATGTGAGGTGGCAGCACATGTGGCAAGTAGAGGTGAGGTGGCAACAACACATAGCGATCGTCATCGAGGTGGCAAGGACACATAGAGGTGGTTAGCAATCATCGCCGGTGATGACGTGGTGATTAGTAGAAGCGCTATATGGCATTTTATTCTTTTTTTCCAAAAACCGTGTTAGCGGCAGATTAACAATAGAAAAATTCTATTGCTAATTTACGATGAAAATTTCTGTCAATAATTAGCGATGGATTAGTGATAGAAATTTTCCATCGGTAATTAGTAACAGAAAATTCCATTGCTAATCTGTAGCTAATTAGCGAAGAAATTTCAATTTTGTCACTAATCCAATTAGTGACAAAGGAATTAGCAACATAACAAATTCCGTCGCTAATTTAATTTCGTCGCTAATCCGTTGCTAAATTAAAAAATTTCATTGCGATAGGGATTGATGGAGCCTTAGTCATTATGGGCTCTCAAAAACAATTTAGTTCCAGATAGGAATGCACTACAGTGGCGCAATCCGAGTCGTGCTCACTTTGAGGAGCCTACTTATTCCTATGTAATTTAATGACAAAACCAAGGAAAAAGGTAAAATTGGGGGATTTGTAAAACTGAACTAAGTGCAATGAAATCAAAATGTGAAAGAGGTAAAGTCTTTTTGGTCTTTTTAATGAATTTAGAAAGTAATGACAGAAAGTAATTAAATGGATAGTTCGTGAACTTAATTGATAAAAATACCCCTTGGAGAATTGATTTAAACCTTCATCACTTCAAAATATGTTGGGAGTTTACTTGAAAACCAATGTTAGCTAGCTTAGAAAAACCTTCCAAACTTAGGTAAATTAGTATGTTAAAGAAACCTTTGACCCAAAGACTCACAACAAAACTAACCACCCTCACAAATGCACAGTTGGCGAGATTGATGCAATGGTAATAACAACTTGAATACAATAACCAATTATGCTAGCAAGGCACCACATTCAATCAAAATTGAATTTAGATTGAACATCAAACTGTATTCACATGACTAAATGTAGGAGTCTCAGTACAACACAAATACCAAAGCATAAACTCTCATACTCTAATCCAAAATGAAAAGATTATAACATTGAAGTTCAGCTTTAACAACAAAACAGAAATCCTAACCAAGAACAACTGAAATGTGATTAAAATGGAAAAGATGGAATAAACTCCCAATTTAAGTCCCAAGCTTAGGCCTTCATAAAAACTCCTCAGGGCAAAGTGTTCTAGCCTCTCATGACTTTGGATACAACTCTTCCAAGCTCTAAAATCACAGAACCAGCTATAGCAGATGAAGGTGGATGATGTATGATGTAGCAAAGTGATGGAATTAGATGGAAATGGGTAGGAATTGGTGGGGGAACCTCAAGAACCCTTAAAGAACCCTAGGAGACAAAAATGGGAGTGTTTGGATGGTGACTGGTGGCTGGCTCATGTGTTATGTTTCCTAAAATCGCAACCTGAGGTTTAAAACCTGATTTTGTGTCAGCGCCCTTTTCGTCGCGACTAAACTTCCCTTTAACCGTGACCAAATGATCAAAATGAATAGTTGCATTTAATTGGCCCTTTTATGGAATTCCTGCAATCTGTTAGCCCTTAACTGCAATTTTCTTGAACTGAGGTTCTTTAGGGATATTTTCGCTTGACTCTTGACCTGAAAATCAAATTAAACACTTGTAATATCCAATTCAATTACATAAATGATGATTAATTAAAATGATCCACAAACTGATAGTTTTCCCCTACAAAGTGCTTAATAAGAAATCAAACTCAGTTATAAATTACTACAATTCATATCAAGACATGCATTTTAAACCAATTAATTCCTCTAAAAACATGCAATTAGACATGAATTAATGTAGTAGAACTTGGTCAAATCAGGGACACAATTATTGTCAAGAGTGATTCTGGTTAAGGGAACTTTTATTTTCTGACTTACTACTTACCATTATATTATTGCTATTTTCTGTGTTGCCCTTTTGCTCTCTACTTCAAGAGGTGTATGATTTTTTTTGTATATCATATATTTATTTCTTTAGCTTTCTTCGATACTTATTTTTGACTTTCTTTTGTTTTCCCGCCCAAATGTTGTGTTGCAAAGACCATAAAAAGAAGGTGGATCCTTTGGTCTGGTTCTGGTGCAAGTATTTGATCACTCATATAGTCACAAGGCTCCTTTCTAGAAAAGCGGCCTAGTCACCATATGATGGTAAGCAGTAAGTTAGAAAATTATGTTAAAAAAAAAATTAAAAAATCAACATATTTGATAGAAGAAAAATCAAAAACCTTTCGAAGAAGACAAAAAACAAAAAAAAAGCAATAATATAACAATAAGGAATAATTTAAGAAAATAGAAGTCCTCTTAACTATATTCACTCTTGACAATATGTAATTAACTGCATCCCTATTGCAATAATTTGAACAAGCAACATACTTTCTTGCAACTTGCGACGTCAATGACACAAACAATTCCTTAACACTTCCCATCTGTGCATAAAGATATGGAAGTGGGAAAATTTTGCTTTCTTCTGAAAGTGTGGCCTAATTATATAGCAAAAGCATGTAGATAGTGCAAATCTTAGAGGAGGTTTGAGGAAGAGGTCTTTATGGCGTGCTTATATAGCTAAAACTATGTGCACAATGAAATTAGTGATGTCTTTCAAAACTTAAAACAGATTTAGTTCAGTGAATTCCCTCAAAAGTGAAAATGGTTTCAGATGATTGAGAGTGATGTGACCTTGAGAAAAGGATTTTATGATGTGCTTATATGAAGCAACGTTGTTTGTTTTCTTTTGTTTTTTTTTTTGGAGAAAGAAAGTTGTTTGTTGTAATTGAAGACTTTTACCTCATGTGTCTTGTTTGAAGGAGATGCTTTAATATGATTCTTCATAGCTTCAAATCAGCCACATGCTTGCCCAAAAACCTAACGAAATATTTTGAAAAGCTTATGTAGAAAACCAAGTGCACATCCCAGAGACATTCCTCACAAATGCGTACACATCATCTTCATGAAGAGAAGGCTGGGTGAAGAAATGATATTAGGGCCCCAATCTAAGCAATGGAGGCAATGACAAAATTGAACCCTCAACTGAGTGTAGATCAGACAGTACTAGTAGTAGCTAGCAAACATATTTCCCTAATTCCCTAACCCTATATTTGGTATGAGGGAATTGAAAGAGAGGGGAGGAGAGAAAAAATTTCAATAAGCTCTCAATTTAAAAAATTGGAGAATATGTTTGTGAAATTTTAATAAAAAGACATGTAAGATAAAAGAGTAAAAAAGATTAGCTAAAAGCTTTTTCAGCTCACTTCTTCAATTTTTTAAATCAAGCTCATTAAAATTTTCTTCTGATCATAAATCTCAAGTCATTTTTCTTCATATTATCTTTTTTTTTTGGCCAAAATTTTCTTTACATGATCAACCTTTATAATTGCTTAGGAGTCCCAAGGAGACTTGATTGCAATAAGAGGAAACACGAAAAGACTATATTGTCCCCACACATTAACAAGAGATGAATTTAGAAGCCTATTACCCTTCATCAACTATCTCACTCTCCTCTTAAAATCTCACGATCAATCCACTCGTTAGAAGCAAAGTACCTCAAAGATCTTCACCGTCATTGTAATCGTTGAAAATCGTCCAAGTTGCTGCCATTGCTGAACCTATTCGTGGTCAGAGAGGTGTAGTCATCAGCATCCTTATGTTTATCTCAGTTGTGTGTTTATAGTAATGTATTCCTTCTCTTACTTTGCAAACTTTATGGGTTTAAAATGTTGCTTTTGATTTGTTGGTTCAAGTTTGATATATGCACTATACACGTAAGATCTAATTATTTTTTCTAATTCAATTAAAAAAGCTTGAACATGGCTTCTAAAACCAGAAATTTATCTTTCAATGTTAGATTTAGTCATTTTAGCTGGATTTTTGACCTTTGATGGATTGAATTGTTGCAATGATTCTTTCTAACGATATTTATCCAAACAACTATGATTGAAGAAACAAAGAAGACATGTTGATTATTCTACATGTCACAATAAGGAGCACTAACATTAAGTTCAAAGTACTTTGAAGGATTCTCGATACATAGTAATTGGGTAAATTTTGTAGTTTAAATAAAAAAAAAGTTTTATATTGATCAAACCAGAACTAGAAAGTACAAATTGTGACTTCTAAAGGGTAAATGTCTAGAAGCCTTTAAATTAAATCCTAATATATACGTAAACAATAGAAGAAGTGAAACTTTGGTCTTGATTTTTTTAAATTAAACTTTTAGATTTCTGACCCGTAACTACATCTCTAATAAGAGTGGATTGGAGTTGCACAATTATTTTTCCAAGCGCTAAGGGCTCAATCTATAGCAAAATAGAAAGGCTGCTCTAATGTTTTATACCTTGACTATGTGCACAAAAATATTTGGAGGAGGTTTCTTCTAACAATATTTTTATTGTCAAGGCACTAGAGTTAATCATATATGATGTGCCATTTTGCCCATCACTTTTCTCAATAGATAAATACAACATGACATGTAAATTGGATAGATAATTTTACCCATTAGCAAGTTAGTTGTCTTTTACTTTGATAGTGTCATTTTATGTTGTCGAGGTGATAGTAAAGAAGGGGTATAATGACTTAATCAAATATGATGTGCCAAGCTAGCAATCTTCATTATTATTTGAATTTGCAAATAATATGTTTTAAGCTTGTTTATCTATTTTCTTTGGCCCAAATCTTGGAAGTTTGTTAATGGATAGTATATAAGCTTATTATATATCGGTATGAAACAATTTCTTTTAGGCTTCCACTGCCAAAAAAAGGCTTTTAACGCAGTTATTTAAGGTTTTCCATGGCGGTTTGGAGGTGAAATGAATAGCATCGATGTTGAAAGGAGAAGAAAACACAATGGTTTACAATTGCCGTGAAAAATAGACTTTCCAGGGTAGTTTTAGCACAAAACACAGTGGTTTACAACCATCTTAAAAAAAAAAAAAAAGACTTTCCAGGCAGTTTTAGCTAAAACCACCCTAAAAAGTTGAATTTCCAAGTCTATTTTCCACGGCGGTTACTCAAATAACCGCCGTCAAAAACTTGGTTTTTTTCTAACATACCACGTGAATTTCTTTTACTACCTCCTTGCAGTTTACAGACCCAAATCTAGGCAGAGCAGAGTATGCAAAACAATTTCAAGATGACCATATGAACACTAACATCCAAATCTTATTGAATCATGTAATATATCAACAAGTAATCAACTAGTTAATAATATAACAATGAACTTTGTGAGGAATGACCTACCTATTTCACATCAATGTTATTGACAAAGTGTCCCTCATCAAGTTGATTTCCTCCATGTGATATGGTGCAGCATTTTGGAATACCTGTAAATAAAAAATAACATAGTCATTAGTCAACTTCATCAAAAATGTGAAAAGAATTTAAAAAGTACATGCAATGTAACCTATATTTACCTCATTTAATTTCTCAGTCACCCCTGCCTCAATGATGTCATTCATGTAACGTATGACATAATATCCACATTTAACACTCCCTTGTTGACAATGGTACTAACAAAATGAAATATAAAATTGAATATTAGACTTTGATTATAAACATTAACTTTGATTATTGAAAAAGATTTATAAGTATATATTTAGCTCAAAACAACATACTTATAGGAGAATCCAGGTTGGTGGTTACCTATTTCGCTTGATGGCCATAACATTAAAACTATAAAAAGCCCTATCAATAATAAACAAAATGATATTGGAGCACGTTTTTATAAACTTTACATGTAATAAATATATAAACATAACCTAACGTGTCGATAACATCTGTGGTTTCTTCGGTTGGAGTTCCACAAAGGGAATCAAACCAGTAGACTTTGTTATCAAAAAGGGCACAAATAACTAGGGTCCAATAATAACTGCAAAATACAAAACACGTTAATTATAATCCTATATATATATATAACTTGTGTATCTTAAATACAATAATATACTTACCCTTCACGTAAGGTGCAAAATATATTTGCTTTCTTGTTTGGGTCATAGTAATCATCATGTAGATCGATCTCGCTTCCATAGTATTGGCTAATTTCTATACCCTTTGAGGACACATAAAGCCATATATTCCTTCAAGTCCTTCTTACTGACAGATTTGAGTAAAATGCCTATTGTTCAAATAAGAAACATTAGGCCATGCATAAGTTTAACATGAAATAAGAAAATGATATTGTAACTTACAAAATAGCCAGTTGTATAACGATTATATCTATCTTCTCAAAGTTGAGGAATTGAACGAGGTCTTTTTTATGAATGGTGAAGTTACATTTGAACCCACAATCCCTAGCGGCATCTTGAAAGTAAGGGGCTTCTCCATGTTTGCCACCATGGAATGAAGAACCGCCATACTGGAACACATAACCGCAATGTTATTAGGAAGAGGCAGGAGTACATGATCTGATAATGCGCTCTTTATGGCCTTCTTCACTGTCACCTTCTTCATCAATGGCTTTCCAACAAGTCTCTTTGGCCACAAAATGAAATGTCTTTTTAGCAAGAGCCAGTAGTCGAACCTCATTAGTAGGGTTGGGTACCGGTGTACCACCATGACCACAAAGAATCCTATCCACCGTCACCCTCGCTTGATCTTTCAAAACTTTCTTACCGTGGATCGTTGTGCCCAAGAATGCTCGACCATTAGCGACATGAATAGTTGAATCTTCAAAGTCCACGTAAAGAGCACACATCATTCTATCATCTTCGACAGGGTCAAGGCTAGGGTCAGGGTCAGCCACTGTCAGTTACTGTGTCTGATTATTACTATCCTTCCCACTTTACATTATAGGTGAACCCTGAAACATAAAAAGAAATTAATTAAGGCACATTAAATAAGTTTAAATGGATGAAATAAACCTTTAAAAGATTTGAGAAGATGTGTGATTATTACCTAGGAAGGTTCAAACACTCAGGGCATCTAGTATCCATGTCATACCCATCATCATCATAGCCTGTTGAAACTTGGCATCAAACTCCTCACATATCTTTTGCATCTCCGTCTTGTGTTGTTCATTGAGTTCAGCTCAAACTCTTTGTTTCTTCCTATAATCACTGGTCGAGCTCCTCTTTAAATGCTATGTTAGCGGAGGATGATCTAATACTTCTTTGTGAACCAAGGCCAAACAATTGTTTAATGCCAATCCCTTTAGGGGCCCCTCTGACTATGCCGAGATGGTTAGTCTTTCCAATGGCAGTAACCAAGATATATATCCGTCCATGAGGAATGAATGTACCTTGAGATAATTGCTCCTCAAGTGTATCCTGTAACATTAAAGAAACAAATTCAATTTAAGATAATTGAAAAAAGCAATTAATGAAGCATAATGCATAAATATTACTTACAATCCTCTCAGCAACAGCAGCAGACTATGGAGTAATATATTGACCCTTTTTAATCCTCGTCGCCTTCTATTTTTCTTGGTGAGAAGGATGCTTAACGTAGCCAGTAGAATCTGAAGCAGCAGCCATTTGTGCATTCTTTTTTTGCTCCTCTATCATACTTCTTTCCAACCCACTGTACCCTGCACGAGACATGGTATATGGGTACACATTCTGCTCAGATATTTCTTTGTTCTTCTTACTTAGTGCCTATAACAATGAAACAAATTCACTAAAATTAGTTTAGTTAAATGAAATATAAATTGATTAAAAACTAAGTTTAAAGAAACCAAACCGGAAATGCAGGGTCTTCATGTTGCTTCACAAACCTCTCCTATGCCTCATCACTAATAAAAGAGTATTGATATAACCCTATCTTTATTTGGTTTTCTCAAGTATTTTCTGATGTTTTGCAACACTTTTACCCTCATTATGCATGCATTTATAGCTTTTTGATTACATTGGTTGACGTATTGCATTTTGCTACTTAAGGGTAAAAAGGGCCAATTCTCCTTCCTTAACTATAATTGCCTTGATCTGTAATTTGTTAGTCTTTACAAAGCTCCTTGTTGTGGTTTTTAGGCAATTGGAGAAGGACTTGAGACCCAAGATAAAGCATTTATGGAGCCACAATGTTACAAGGACCAAAACACAAGAGTTTGGAATGTTCTGCCTCCCCAGGTCGTGACATGGATTGCTGAGGTGGCAACTTGGATGCCCTTTTAATGAAACTACGTGGTTTGGACTTGAGTCAAGACTGAATGCTCTCTGTCCTTCTAGGTCGTGACATGAAACTTCTGAGGTCGCGACCTGGGCCCCCCAAGTCGTGACCTGACACTCCTGAGGTTGCGACCTAAGTGCGTTAAGTTAAGTGAAGCTGTGTGTTTTGGAATAGGTTTTTGAGCTTCTACACCTAAAGGGGGCAGCCACCACTAACAAAGAGAACGCCATTCTGCAGATTTGCAAGGATAGAAGCGTCCTCCATCTTCTCTCCAGCCTCTATTCCAAAACCTCTATTTTTCTTCATCCACTACTACAAAAAATACATTTAACGGCAGTTAAAATAAGCTTTTTACGACAGTTTTGAGACCGACGTCTATGCCATCGACGTAAAATGTAGAGGATTTCATGGCGGTTTAAGAACCGCCGTGATATGTGACTTTTCACGGTGGTTATATAAATAACCGCCGTGAAAAATTTTTATTCCTTTAAGCTACGTTTCATCCTACTGATCAGGAGGGAACGAGAGAACAAAGCCTCAAAGGAAACCTCTCGCCAGTTAAAAGCATTTGGATGGAGTAAATATAGATTCTTTCCTGCCTTCATAGCGTCACTTAGCTTCACCTTCAGCCACCAGATCGAAGCAACTAAGATTTAATAAAGGTAAAACAAAGACTCAGATCTGATAAAATCAAAAACTCAGATCTTCTAAAAATAAGATCTCTTTAAACTCAGATTAAGCATCTTATTTTTAACTAAAGAAAATAATCATATCAAACCACAAAAACTGCAAAATCCACAGAAAGAATGGAGGTGAAAAACTCACAAATAAGAGCGATGGTGACGGCAACAGCAACAGCGACAGTGATGGAAGAACATGGCGGAAATGATAGAGGCAATGGATAAACACCGACAAATATAGGAGGAGGGAGAAAATCGAGTGAGGATGTGGTATGGGGGACTACGAGCCCTGACTCTGAAGAGTGAAAACTATCGCATGATAAATTTTAAAATTTTGATAGACTTTTTACGGCGGTTTTTTAAAAAAACCGCCGTTAAAAGTATTTTTTTACGGCGGTTTTTTAAAAGTATTTTTTACGACGGTTTTTTAAATAATTGCCTTTAAAAGTCCGCCTATAATTACAGAAATGCCATCGTCATATTTTTTTACAACGTTTTTGCTAATAACCGCCGTAAATTAGCGTCGTGAATACTCTTTTTTGTAGTAGTGATCTCTTCATCATTTTCTGTATTTCTGAACCGATTAAACCACTTCAACCACATTTTTCTCCATTTTTTCATCCCCATTTTTAGCATCAACCACGGCTGTTCATTCCTAGAGCGATTGTGATAGATTTGAAGACATGAGAGGCTAAATCCTTAGCCTCTTGGTGATGGAAGACAAAGCTTGAGCTCAAGGACCTAATAGGGGAGTTATCATCTAAACTTGTGTTTGATTCTGTGTTAGAGATTTCTAGATTTAGGGATTTCTGCATCTATTTCAAACTTGATTTATGATTGTAAATCTTGTGTTTAGACTATTGAATGTATTTGGATTGGAAGCTGTTAATGTTGGATCATTCATATATATATTTATATGAGTTTTGAATCCTTGTGTTCAATTGATTATCAATGATTATTGGTGATTAATCTGTGTGCTTGGTATTTAATGATTGTTGATTGACTTTTTGAGGACATTTGCATCATCCGTTCATCTATACTCTAAGTGGCTTATAACAATGCTTTAAGAGACGTTAATTAACTTTGATTAAAGTGAGTTTTCATTTATTAAGACATTGGATCCAAGTGATTACTTAGGGTTTTCTTTAGACTTAAAGACCTCCTAAAACCCCCAATCATTTTAAAGAGCAGTGATAGCTGAGTTTTCATCATCAAGAGACTGTTTCACCATAATTCCCTTTTAATCCAAAACATTTCTTTGTTCAATTAAAACACCAAAAACATTTAATTCTCTGCATTTTACATTTATTGTACCACCAAAAACAAAAGGTAACATCCCAGTCCGATTAATAGCGCCGTTGCCGGGGAGCCAAGAAATTGGTTCCCTGGTAATTGGTTTTTCATACCATTATGATTTGGATTGATTCTCATTGAGTTTTAATTTTTAAACTTAGCTTTTGCATTTCATAGAAATTTTTACAAATAGAAACAAATATCTTGCTTTTCTATACTTTGGCATTTGCATTCTTGCACAACATTTTGCATTTTGTTCTGAATTGATCCTGAGTGTTTTGACCAATTGCTTGAAGTTTTGAATTCTGTGCATAGTTTGTTGAGCATCTGGTTGAAAAACTTAGTGAAAGTTTTCAAAGGTTTTGTGAAGGTAGCTTCTGTGACCTCATGTCGCGACCTCATACTCTTCAACTCGCAACCTCAATGCTTAAGTCGCGACCTGACTTATGGCTTGTCGTGACCTCGACCTTCTATTTTCCAGTGTTGCTCTCAGTTTGTTCAAGTTACGACCTCAGTTCCTTTTTCTTTCAAGTTGCTCTCTGTGACCTCAAGTCGCCACCTGGATTTCTCCCAAGTCGCAACCTGAGCTGGTTTTTCACTGAAATTTTTTTAAGTATCCAGATTTACTCTTTTTGCACAATTTTACTTTCTGCACATACTTTGAGAATGTATGGCACTTCATGCACTTCAAACTCACTGAGCACTATTTGAAATCATTGAGTTTGCCTCAATTTTGAACTACACAATTGGTAAATACACGGTTTCAAAACTATCTCTTTCTTGAACTCTTTTTGGGCTTGAATTTTTGAGTCATTGTACATGCCTAGAGTATGTAGAGGTAGACATACAGGATCCCGTAACCCACTTCTTTTACGAGACCAAACCCATTCATCTAGTGAGAGTGAGGAAGTAAAGGAGGAAATCATGGTTGAAGTACATCTGATAAGTCTCATTATTTGCATATATTTCTAGCCCTAAACACATGCTTTTGCCATCTATATTTGCATACTTTGGGCATAATTAGCTTCCATTGTGCATAAGAGTTGGTGAGAGGAATTGTGAGGTTTTGCAAGTGTTTTTACATGTTTTTATATGATTTTGTGTGTGTGTACTTTTGATCCCTGCTTTGGTGTGAATTTCAGGGAGTTTCAGTTCTGTCTGAAGCGCCACGGCGGATATGAGAAGGCGCCACGGCGGATTGATGTTTACATGAAGCGCAGGTCACTAATCAAAATGGCACCGTACAGGCAAGGCGCCGCGACGGATGACCAAAATTTCCAGATTTAAATGCAGAATCACGTGCTTCAGCAAAGGATCAGATTTTCAGTTGCCCATTCTCCCTCCAGACGTGATTTTCTTGCTCTCTCCGCCCTCTCTCATTTCTCTCTTCCATTTTCATCCAAATTCATCAATTTTTACCGATCAACTATGGATCTTTCATCAATTCTTGCTGTTTCTACCCTAATCCAGAGTATGAGTAGCTGAATTTCCAAGTTCTTCTAGTAATGAAGCTGACCTGAGTTCATGGAGTTGAACAGGGAGTCATTTCAGATCTATTTTCCACTTTCTATTCTAAGAGTCATTTGTTTTAGTTGAACAATTGTGATTAGAATGAAGGTTGAGTGATTAGATTTATGTTTCTTGGAATTTAGATCTGATTGAACATTTAGATGTGAGTTGTGTCCTTTAATTCAGTTGAATAGAGGATTCTCTGTTGATTTGTAAATCTAATTCGTTTTTACTTGGACTGTTGTTCTGTAAATATGAATTTTGGTTGAATAAATTGATGATTCATAGTTGTGGTCATCCTTAGAGAATTGCAACTCACTTCTCAAGTGTTCTTGTCAATTGATTTTCCTTTTTACAGATCAAGATAATGAATCTAGTAAGATAAGTTGTTTCTGATCTGTGTTAAGAGATATTTGAGCAGTAGTTGAATCTATCCATTTAATTGACATTAAGAGGCTCCAAATTATAAGATTGAACAAGGAAGGTTGGATAAATTGCTAGGGGAACTACTATCTCTTATCTGAATCTCATTTGCAATTTACCTTTCATTAAATTTGTTTCTTATTTCAATTTTCCTTTTCTGAACTCAAGCTTTCGTCTTGGTAATTTGATAATTAAAAGTGAATTGTTAAGAATTGAAATACAACTTAAGGCTCCTTGAGAAGAATGACCTAGGTAGTGCCTCACTTGCTGCATTTCCCTAGTAATACTTTGATTACCTAGCGACAAGGTTTATCAAATTGGCGCCGTTGCCGGGGAGCCTTACTTGTTGAGGTTCTAAGCAATTCACTGGTGTGCCAAGAGAAATTTTTATATTTGAAAACCCAAAACTTCAGAAAAAGTAGCTTTAGTATTTTTGAGTTGTGTTGCATTTTCACTCTTGTGCTTTGTTGTTGAGTAGTTTCCCTTATTGCTGTGTTCCAAATTCATTCCATAGGTTGTCAAGGAGTTAACACAATTTGATAGGCTGTGAATTGTTTGAATCCTTGCTGTAGCAACCTTTTTCCTTTTAATTGTTCTTCCATTTAACATAATGATGGTTGGTTGTTTTTATGCTTTTGAGATCTTTTTCTTGTTGAAAAATTAATACCATTATGTTAAGGGTTCAATTTGCAGGAGTGAAGGTATGAACAGTGACAAAAGCTACTGCAAAATTCGTCCACCTGGTTTATCAGCACCAGGCCCCGCGGTGAATATCATCAGGCGCCGCAACGCCTTTCACAGAATCAATTCTGCAATAAGAGCCGCGACGGATTTCACAAGGCGCCGCAGTGCCTGTCCATTTTCAGCTCGGCAGCCGTCTCTGTAATAGAGGCCACAGCGGATCAGAGAAAGTGCCGCGGCAGATTACAGAATCCCCTCTTAATTTTTTGTCTTTTCTCTGATTTCTTTCTTTTGTCTGATTGCTTTTTTTTCTCATTTGTTTTATTAGTCTATTCTCTTGTTCTTTAGTTGCATGTTCCAGGATAAGGGTCTTTTACCTTTTGATTGGGAAATCAATAGAACTCTTAGGCAAATCAAGAAAACCAAACAAATAGTTGAGTCTAGTAAGCAACCTATAGTGAGTGAGCCTTCTCCTCAAGTTGAAACTTGCTCTTCCTCAGAATCTGAATCTACTTTAGGAGGGTTTATAGACAATCATTTTGTAATGGATCAAAATAATAACAATGCTCAAACTGAGAGGTGATGCTACAAATAGACCTCAAAATGAAAGGCAAGCTGAAAATGTGCTCCATAATGCTAATCTTCAATTGAATAGAGATGAGGAGAATAGGAGCATTAGAGAAATTAATAAATCAAGTGTGAACTGTGATCCATGTGGTTTTTATAACTTTGAAGCTGATTTTGAACTTAAAGGTACCTTGATTAATGCCTTACCAAGATTCCTTGGTCTTGTAGGGGATGATCCATATAGACACCTTCAGAATATGCATGCGGTTTGTTCCTCTATGAAGCCCCATGGTGCTCAATTGGAAGATGTGCTAAGGAGAGCTTTCCACTTCACATTAGAAGGAAATGCCAAAGAATGGTTGCAAAGCCTACCTCAGCACTTCACAACACTCACATGGGAACAACTTAAGAAGGCCTTTTTAGAGAAGTACTTTCCTGCATCAAGGACATCTAAATTGAGGAAGGCTATCTATGGAGTTCAACAAGATAGTAGAGAAACCTTATATGAGTATTGGACAAGATTTCTAGCTATGCTTTCTAAATGTCCAAATTATCAAATCAGCAAGTCTAATCTAGTCCAGTATTTCTATGAGGGTTTGCTATCTCATCACAAGAACACAATAGATGCTGCAGCCCATGGTTCACTGTTTGATTTGACTCCTCACAATGCTTGGGAATTATTGGAGAAGATGGCCAACAACAATCAGCAATTCAGCACAAGGGATAACCAATCTGTCAATGAAATTTTAAGGTCAAATCCTACTAACTTTGACTCTCAATTTGCTGCCTTATCAGAAAGGATGGACAAGAGAATGACTAGGATGGAGCAACTCTTGTCAACTAAACAATGTGGTGCTATGGGAACATCTCAAGCCTTGGTAGCTCCCTCTTGTGACTCCTGTGGTTCCATGATGCATTGGACTAAATCTTGCCCTTCTCAATTTGAAGAAGTGTCAGCCATGTATCAACAAAGATCCGGTCAATATCAGCAAATGAACCCTTTCTCCAACACTTATAATGAAGGATGGAAGGATCATCCTAATTTTAGATGGGGAGGAGGAGAGAACAACAAGGAGAGATTCATGCAGAATAAATTCCAGCAACGTCAACATTCACAACAAGCTATGGTTCCTTCCCAAGCTACTCAAGAAGTTGGTA
Source organism: Neltuma alba (assembly GCF_004799145.2). NCBI lineage: Eukaryota > Viridiplantae > Streptophyta > Magnoliopsida > Fabales > Fabaceae > Neltuma > Neltuma alba. The sequence continues at coordinate 218,502 of NW_021636276.1, read as the reverse complement.
ATTCAAGGAATGATGACATGTCCCTCTTGTTGAAAAGCATGAACAGTATGAATGCTAATCTTAGTGCTATGGCATCTCAAATGGACAGAATTGATAAGCATACCACTGCATCTGATGCAAGAATGACCGCCATAGAGAATAGGGTTGAACAATGGGAGACTAAGACTTCAAACTTGGCTAACTTTGTTACCCAAATTTTAGATAATCTTAGCAGTTTTCAAGCAAAAACAAGTGGAGCTTTGCCTTCCAATACTGTGATTAATCCCAAGTCATTGAATGCCATAAGTTTGAGAAGTGGAAGAAAGGTGACATTCAATGAGAATGATGAAGAATCTGACTTGGATGAAGATCATTACACTAAGGGGAATTCTGTCCAGAAAGAGAAACCACCAAGTATGGAATCTGAAAGCTTAAGAGAGAAGCAACTTCTGTAAGCAAGAAAAGAAGCTGGATTTAGAAGTGTAACTACTGAGGGTTGCACAACTGAAGCAAGCCCTTTAGTTCAGGATAATGAAGGCGTCTATGAAGCACCATTAGGAGAGGACTTGGGGCAATCTTCTTCAAGAATTTCAGAGCCTAACCAGGACAATGGAAAGATTGAGCAAGAGAAAGTTGAAGATTCTCACAAGAGCAACAAACCAGGAAGCAAAGGTAAGGAGGTAAGCTTGAAAGATCTACCTTTTCCTAGAGCTTTTATGTTTGGGCAAAAGGTTGCAAAAGAAAAACAGAATAAAGAGGTGTTAGATTTCTTTAGTAAAGTAGAAATTAACATTCCTTTGCTAGATTTGTTGAAGAAAGTGCCTGAATATGCAAAATTCTTAAAAGACATTTGCACTAACAAAAGAAAGTTTAAAACTAATGAATTAGTGCAAGTTGGCCTTAATGTTTCAGCCCTTTTTAAAGCTCAATTACCTGTGAAATGCCAAGATCCAGGAGCTTTCTCCATTCCTTGTCAAATTGGTAAGTTTCATATCTCTAAAGCTTTGCTAGATTTGGGTGCTGCTATTAATGTGATGCCAAGTTCTGTTTATTATGCTTTGGGAGTTAAATCATGAAACCTACAAGTGTCTTAGTGCAACTAGCTGATAAGTCTATTAGGAATCCCAAGGGAATCTTAGAAGATATTTTGGTTCAAGTAAAAGACCTTGTATTTCCTGCTGATTTTTATGTGCTAGATATGACTAATGAGGCCATAAGTGAAAGCACATTAATTTTGGGTAGACCATTTCTAAGAACTGCCAATACCATGATTTGCATGAAAGATGGAATTATAAAAATGGAATTTGGTGGTCAAGAAATTCAATTTAATATGTATGAGATGATGAAACATCCACATGAGGATTATTCTCTACTGGGGCTTAATATGATTGATGTGTCACTTGAAAATGAGTGTGAATCTATTTTTCAGCATGATAGCAATGATGATACTGAAGATTCTTTCGTCTCTTTTCCTCCATATATTCTCCTTCATCTTCTTTTTCTTCACACCTTGATGATGTGCCTAGCATTGATTCTAAAATTGATGGATGGCTTTCCACTTCGAGTGAGTTGTCTTCAGTTTCATCCATTAAGTCTTCCATTGATGCTAATTCCACACTGTCAAGTGATGAACAACTTGCAAAAAGATTGCTTGTAGATTTCTCAACAACACAAGAGAGTAAATCAACTCCTATACAAGAAAGAGAGGGTGAAAGGCACAAGACTCATGATTGCAAGGCTAGCCCAATTCTCATAGATGAACCCCCATTTAAGGAGCATGCAGCTGAACCTTCTGAACAATAGCATTTGTCTTTAAATTCTTATCACATTTTATACTCCAACCCTATTTACAAGTCACTTGATCTTAATTTCTTTAACCATGCAGAACTGAAACACTTCTTGGGAATCATGCAAAGTGTAGCTACTCCCAACCCTAGGAGAATCTTGATCCACCATAATTCCAGGTTGTCCCCTTCCTTACACACTTTAGTCTGTGTTTATTTGATTATTATCATTCTTGAACTCCATTTTTGAACAAGTGTGGGGGAGGGCATAACTAGTAGCAAGTGTAGGTTGTTTTTAGTTTGGTTTGAAGTGTTCTATTATTTCTTTCCATTCCTTCCTTTACCAATTTTCCTTGCTATCTTTTGTTCAAATTTGCATTGAGGGCAATGCAAGGATTAAGTGTGGGGGAGTGAATGTTGTGTTTTTGTGTGTTTTGTGTCTTTTGTAGAACCTCAGTTTTCAAAAACTTTTTGAAGGTTTAAGCTTGCTTCAGGAATTCTAATGTTACATTTGTGACTGATTTGATTTGGAAATTAAATATCCTGAAGTGAAATTTTCTAATGCATAGAGATTAAGCATGATGTGTTCTTTAGCTGAAGTGAATAAGATATAGAAGACAAAGCCTAGTTGGAAGGATTCTTTGGGCCTTTATATTCATTTCTGGTGTGTGCATTCACTTATTTCTTATGTTCTCTAGAACTTGTCTTAGTTCTTAATCAAGACCACATGCAACATTAGTACTCTTAAACATGATTGAGGCATTCATTCAAATTAGCTATTTAGACCAAATGGCCAACCCCTACATGAGTTATCTCTTGTTACCCATTTGAGCCTTTTAGTTGAATTTTTCCATTCATTTCACTCTCAATTATAAAACTTCTTTCCTACAAGGATGCATATTTCATTTCATTTATTCTTTTCAGAATTCACTAGCATTTTGATGGATTCAATTGATGGATTGATATGAGGAAGTACATACTTGAGCTAAAAAAACAAACTGAAAGAGAAAAAGAAAAGAAGAAACATGCGAATTAAGCTTAAAAAAAAAAGAGAGAAAGAGAATAGAAAAGTTGAAAAGAAATGAAAAAGCAAGGAAAGAAAAGAAAGTGAGAATAAAAGCACCTTTATAGCTTAAGAATTCAATGTCAAGAAATCAAACCTTAAATTGAACATTACTAATGCTATTGAATTCTACACGTTGATTCACATATTATCTCCATCCTCATATACATTCTTGTGCATTTCTTCTCCACCCTTACATTACAAGCCACAAAAGTCCTCTTGATTCTTGAGTACTTATGTATTTGAGTGGTGGAGAGGTAGAGCTATTACAAGCATATGGTAGAGCATTTGAATAAGTGAATTGAGTGAAAGAACCTTTAAGACTTATGAGTTGAGTGATACACTAATTCCCTTGTGTGGTCTTCTATATCTTATTCACTTAGAATAAATTACATATCATTGCTTGATTTCTTTGCACTAGAATGTTCCATGGATGGATGTTGGTTGAAGAATCATTGTTGGTTGCAGTTGTAACCTGAACTTTAGAGCTTGGTTATTCCTTTTCTCTCATCCTTCTCTTTCACATATTGTTTAGACCTGATTTGCCCGGGAGTGCAAAAGCTAAGTGTGGGGGAGTTGATAAGTCTCATTATTTGCATATATTTCAAGCCCTAAACACATGCTTTTGCCATCTATATTTGCATACTTTGGGCATAATTAGCTTCCATTGTGCATAAGAGTTGGTGAGAGGAATTGTGAGGTTTTGCAAGTGTTTTTACATGTTTTTATATGATTTTATGTGTGTGTACTTTTGATCCCTGCTTTGGTGTGAATTTCAGGGAGTTTCAGTTCTGTTTGAAGCGCCACGGCGGATTTCCAAGGGAACTCTCGGTAAAAGGCGCTGCAGCGGATGATTAGAGGCGCCATGGCAGATTGATGTTTACATGAAGCGCAGGATCACTAATCAAAACGGCACCGTACAGGCAAGGCGCCGCGGCGGATGACCGAAATTTCCAGATTTAAATGCAGAATCACGCGCTTCAGCAGAGGATCAGATTTTTAGTTGCCCATTCTCCCTCCAGACGTGATTTTCTTGCTCTCTCCGCCCTCTCTCATTTCTTTCTTCCATTTTCGTCCAAATTCATCAATTTCTACCGAACAACTATGGATCTTTCATCAATTCTTGCTGTTTCTACCCTAATCCAGAGTACGAGTAGCTGAATTTCCAAGTTCTTCTAGCAATGAAGCTGACCTGAGTTCATGGAGCTGAACAGGGAGTCATTTTAGAGGTAATGAGACCTAATAATGGTGGGAATAGGAATAGCAATCATAATAGACCTAATAATGGTGGTAATGAGGGGCAAGGAGAGAATAATGGCCATAATAGGATCCTCGGATAGCCCAGGGGCAGAACTATCAAGGAATTAACTCAATCTGACAGGAATTTTAATTGTATGCCTGTGTGTTTTTCCTACTTTTATTGCAAATTTTGAAATTAAAGGTTAATTGATCTACTCATTGCCTAAGTTTCTTGGTCTTGGAGGAGAAAACCCGTACCTTCATCTTGGGACTCTCTACTAAAGGGGATTGAAAGACGCCCAATGGAAAATAAATTTTAAAATTTTCAATCCCTTGCCCGGATCTACCGATTGTGTTTAAGTCAAGTAGTAAGAAGTATTACCTTTGGTGTTCGATTTCTTGGTGGCTTGGGGATTCCGCCATTTAGGATGCCTCTGCTCGCCTCTTTTATCGCTCGAAGTCAACAACTCAGATCGGCTTCCTCTACCGGTATCCACACGAACAGTGTTCCAATCACGAACGACGTGCTAGCGCCTCTTGTCCTTCTAGGGTTTATGTTCAAAGAATCCATCCTACCTTCTCTATTTTTGGCTGTCTCTTATCCACAAGTTTTTTTCACTCTCACGCCCAAAACCCTAGCTCCTAATATCAAATATATAGGATGCTATAGGTATTATGAATGATATTTAATTTCAAAATTAATCCTAAATTAATTCCGAAATTAATATAATATCAAATATTGCCTAATCAGATAAGAGAACAATTAAATAAATATGGTTTATATTAAATCCGTCTCACATATTTAATTCACCTATTTATTTAATTTAAAATAAAGATATGACGGAATTATATTTGATTTATTCTCATAAATCAAATTTGAGATATTATATTATATCTTACCAATTTAAAATTGATATAGATCTAATTTATCCTTATAAATTAAATCTAATAATTAATATCTCTTATATAATATGTATATATATACGAATTTATATATATATATATGTCCACCTTATATTATTCATTGAATCTGGACATATCTTAGATTCAACGAATCTGGACATCATAGCTCGTGTTGGGCTATTTTGTGTGCGACCCTGTAGGCCCATATGAAGTTGGCAGTGAGCCATTAACTATAATGACTCACAAGTCATAAGCGGTCTCTAGCAAGACATCACGACTACCCAAATCATATGATGATCATTGAACGATGTAACCTTTCATACAACCATATCACGTCCCTTTTGTCACACGACATTTTGGTCATGGATGAGGCATGGAGAACATCATCCTCCTATTCATGACCGTTACTTTCTCGATCTCTGAGTAGTCTGAGTATAGAAACGGAACTACCTTTCCATTATAGTATGGTCATACATTTCTCAAACTCACTCATCGAGGGGCCCAGTAATATCTCTCTACGAATGTGAGGGACAAATTCCATCTTGACCATTCACATTCCTCCGCATGAAAAACCACTAAGCCTGAACATAGTCTTTATGATCACTCGGTCAAAAGTGACTTTTGACTAGGTCAAAGCTGAGCATTTCTCATGTAGGAATCCATGATGATCTCAGGTCAAAGGGCACAGTGACATGGTTTGTATATGAGAGAAGCTTATGACTTAACCCATGCAGCTCTCTCATAGCGGGTTGGTCCAACACCTTGTACTCTTACATGTGCCTATGACTTTGATTTATATTTCTATATATCTTCAAAGTCATACTGGTCTTATTTCATCTCTGCTCCCACATAGATGATCGACTAGGGACATTTAGGATAAATCATGAGTTATCCTAGGATAGTCATCACGGTAAACATGCAAATAATATGATAACATAATTAAGAAATTCATAAATCAACAATGTTCATAACACAATGATTGGCCCCTAGGGCATAATTTCCAACATCTACATGCAGTGCTTGTCTATGAAGCCAGTGGTGGCAAGCATCGATGATGTCATATGGAAGGTGTTTCATCTATCCTTAGAGGGAAAAGCGAAAGAATGGTACATAAACCCACCGCTCTATGTGGATAACGCTTATGAGTCATGGACTAGTTTGAAGAAAGCATTTTTAGACAAGTATTTCACCTCCACCATGATCTCAGCTGCTCAGAAGAAAATTTCTACGGCTAAGTAAGAACCATTCAAGTTATTCTTTGAATTCTAAAGTTGGTTTCAAGAAATGCTTACTCGGTGCTCTAATCATCAAATCCTTGAGGAGCACTTGGTATAGTATTTGTATAATGAGTTAATGAGAACTCTTGCTCTTAACCGACAACATGTAAGCTTAAGGGATCCAAGGGACCACAAAGCTGAAAGGGATCCACTTATGGTTAAGCTAGCGCAAGATATATCCAAGCTTGCAAACACTGTTGAAGGTCTCTGCTCTAACAAGCCATAATCTCTTACTTTAGTGGCTACAAGCTGTGGGGTTTATGACTCTTTGATGCATACCACTCAGAATTATCTCAGGCTGGTTGAAGAAGTTAATGCTATGTACCAAGGTTGAGAGAGGCAATATCAAAAAAGGGACCCCTACTCAAATACCTATAATCTCAGTTGGAGAGACCACCCAAACTTTAAATGGGGAGAAGGAACAAATAGACTAAATCAGTTCCAAGGCAATCAGTTTCATAATCCTAGAGCTTCAAACAATTTTCAAGATCCTTTAAGAGCAGTGGTGACAACCCTACAACAGGCTATGGTATCTCAACCACCACCGAGAAGGGATGACACTTCTCAACTTTTGAAGAGTATAGCTAATCAGATGACAAATATAGAGGGGTGAATAAAAGAGAGTGTGATAAGTTCGTCTCTATAACTACCACCTTGCAAGGGATGCAAAAAGATAACTTAGATGTGCACAAGAAATTGGAGGAGCTTACCTTCAAGAACACCGATATCACTAGTCATTTGATCCAACTATCTAATACGGTCAATGACATACAAGCCAAGAGTGGGGGAAGCATTCCCTCTAATACAGTGATCAACCCAAAAGGCCTCAATGTTATAGCCTTATGAAGTGGTAGGAAGGTTCATTTTGAAGGTGAAAGAACCGATAGGGCTGAAAGTGATCAAGATGTAGCAAGCCCTCCACTTTCCCCCATGAGACTTGGCAAGTCTGAAAGCTTACAAGAAGAAGAGCTCGTGAAGAGAGCAAGAGCACAAACTGGTCCAGAAGAGAAGTCAACTCAAGCACATGACCAAGTAATTCAAGAAGCTGTGCCAGAAGATGAAACCATTATGAAGAGCTCTGCTTACAAAGGCAAACAGAAAGAGGACAAGGCAGAGATGAGCACACAAGGAGCCTTTAAGCCTTTAGATAAGGAGGTAAGTGCTAAAGATCTCCCTTTCTCTAAAGCCTCTTTCTCTAGTAGGAAAAAGTTTGATGCTGAGCTTGCACTGATGCTTACACTCTTTTTAACAAGTTGGAAATTAATGTGCCCATAATTCAATTCTTGAGAGGAAACTCTAAATACTTTACATTATTAAAGGAACTGTGCAATGACAAGCAAAGGTTTAGGCCTCTTGAGAGAATTCAAGTGAGTGCCAATGTGTCATCCTTATTCAAAACTGAACTGCTGATTAAGTGCCAAGATCCTAGATGTTACACCATTCCCTGTACCATAGGAAAAGTTCACATTAAGGGAGCTTTATTAGATTTAGGAGATGCTATAAATGTCATGCCTTAGTCAGTTTATTTGGCTTTAGGGATAAATGGCATCAAAGACACAAGTGTAGTACTCCAACTAGCAGATTGGTCTATCAGGCACCTCAAGGGAATCATAGAGGACATTCTTATTCAAGTTAAAGGCCTAGTATTTCCTGCTAATTTCTATGTTCCAGACATGTCCAATAAACTTGCAAATGAGAGTACTCTGATTTTAGGAAGACCTTTCTTGCAAACTTTTAAAACCATCATAACCATGAAGCATAGCTGTATAACAATGAAAGTAGGAGATCATGTTGTAACTTTTAGTATGAATGAAGCCATGTGTTACCCCTTTGATAATTCTGCATTTATGGATTTAAATGCCATTGATTTAGCTGTTGAGCATGCTAGGGATGAGCATGGGCTGCATATGCATGATGGTTATGACATGTGTTTACCTATATTGATTGATTCTTCTGCTGCACCATCACATGAATCCTATAAACTTGATTCATCTTTAAGTGTATATGATGAATATTTCAATTCCCTCTCTTTTGTTTATTCATTTTCTAGTTCTTGTGGAGATAAGTTGCCATGCATTAATTCTTTAGAAATTGATAGCATGCTTTCCATTTCTCAAGACTTTTCTTTCCCATTAAGTTTTAATTCTATTTCTGCGTTTACAACTGATATTGACCTTGGAAAGAGTTTGTTAGCTAAAGATGTAGGTGTTCAAGAAGTGGTAGGTGCTAAGAGTAGAGCAAAATCTGAGGATATAAGCCACTGTGAGTTAAGGTCACGACCTAAGGATTCTCAAGTCGCGACCTCAGACCAGAACTGTTGAGAGGGTGACCTCTGTGAAGTGAGGTCGTGACCTACGTCCCCTGTTTCACCTCTTGAACTTCAGACTTTAATTACTCCATTACCTTATGTCTTGAAGACTTTGGTTAAAGGGCTAATACTTTTTGACTCAATTGCTACTCATACACATTCTAAAATTACACCCCATACCTTATGATTTTTGAATGATCTAATCTCTAATAATGATGTAGGTATGGAGGTGAACCAACCTAAGGTTGTTACTGTTATAAACCAACTCGAGTTTGGCATAACATCTAATAGAATTGAAACAAGCATAGTAGATCCAAGTGAAGCTGACAAGTGCATTTCACAAGGGTCTACAAAGGGGATTTTCTCTAACTCTGTTGATTTTCCTACTCTAATTCCCTCTATTGTTCAACCCCCAACTTTAGAACTGAAAGATTTACCTCCCAATCTCAAATATGCTTATCTTGAGCCTAAGAATTTGCCTGTCATTATTTCTAGTTCTTTAACTGAACATGAAGAGACTAGTCTAATGGGAGTCCTTAGAAGAAATAGGGAGACTTTGGATTGGCAACTAGCTGACATTAAGGGAATTGACTCTACTGTGTGTACCTATAGGATTTCACTGACTGAGGATTCCAAGACAATTAAACAAAGCCAGAGGACGTTAAATCCTCTAATTTCTGATGTGGTTAGTAAAGAAGTAGATAAACTTCTGAGGGTCAGAATTATTTACGCTATATCTAATAGTGAATGGGTGTCACTGGTATAAGTCGTGCTAAAAAAGAGTAGGATACAGTAGTTAAAAATGAGAACAATGAACTCATCCCAACTAGGGTGCAAAACGCATGAAGAGTTTGCATTGACTATAGGAAATTGAATGAATCCACTAGGAAAGATCACTTTCCCTTGCCTTTTATTGATCAAATGCTTAAACAGTTAGCAAGGAAGCATCATTACTGCTTCTTAGATGGATATTCTGGATATTTTCAAATTCCTATAGACCCTAAGGACCAGGATAAGACCACTTTTGTCACACCTTACTATTGGATCCACTTAGGGTTTAATTAAAACCAATTTAGACCACCTTGGATGGTCTTAGGCTCAAAAATCCATGAAAAACGCTGATTTTCGGATTTTTACGGTTTATCGGGTAAAAATCTAGTTTTCTGGCTCAACTTCAAAAATTCATAACTTAATCTAGAAAAATCAAAATGGAGTGTTTCAAAATTATATAAAAATATATTTGAATGCTATTTCAAGGAAAAATAATCCTATGAACCAATTCCATTTGAACAAGTGTCAGGTTTTTGTGAAATTCACTTCTGTCCATTTGGCAAAAATCTTTTTTCCAGATTCTGAACCTTAATTTTGAAAAGTCATTAAAAATTGTGTAGTTGGCCATTTTTAACGTGCTACCTATCGATTTGAATCTTATGATGTCAAATTTAAGCGTGTCAAATTTCATGTAGAAATTCATTCGGTAACTTACTAAAACCTGGCTCTAATTTGGCGTCTTGCTTAGGGATTACAACACCAACCATAGATACTTATACATAACTAAATACAAATATTTCCTCATGGTTCATCACCATATTTATCCTTGGATTTGCAGCCTCCCTTTTAATGGTTTAGTCCCTAAAATATTAGTTACATATGGGGAATGAGATTTCAATGAAATCTCAGTAGTAAGATCAATCAACCAAAACATCAATATGCATCAATTACAAGCATTCCAACCTTTTGCTATTAATAGGGAACTACTTTACCTCGTACATGTAGCACTCTAATATGCAATAGCCAAGGCACATAAAGCAAGGAGTATAGCTGCACAATTATCATCATCATCATCATTTAGTTCAACCACATAATAGCACATGAAATTGCATAGCAATCAATGCAACAGTCAACATTCAGTTAATTAAATCTTACTACCTTGATCCAATGCTCTTTGATTTTCTTGTTCTTCTTTCTTGCTTCCACAAATGCCAAATCCTAACATGACAATCCACAAATAGGATAGCAAGAATCATTAACCATTCCACATAAAAATTAACAACATAACTCAAGGACAACCTTTGTCCCTTAAAGCTTTTACCTTTGTTCTTTAAATTTTAGAGTTTGTTTCCTTAAACCCTAAAACTTCCCTTTTCACTTATTCCTACATAATTTTTCATGTAGATTCCAAATAGCTACTTGGATTTAACAAAATAAAATTCCTTATTTTAGTTTTGAACTAACCGAACCAATAGGGTTCAAAATCCAAAAATTGCAACTTTGATTCTATGGCTTCCAACACTTGTTCTTTAGGTCCCTACACCATTTTCCATTTTGAACATAATGGAAGCCTCAAAACTTTGAAAAAAAATCCTAAGGTTCAACTCTTGCTTTGGTCGAAATGGCCCACTTGTAACATAACAAAAAAAACACTTCAAAAATAACTTACAACCACTTGTAACCACTAGGATCTATCATGCTTTGAAGTGCTCTACCAAGATTGAACAATAAAACTTCCCCCCTTACTTATTATGCATTTTGGCCTGCACCAAAACAGGAAGAAAACTAGAAATTTCAATAATATAACTCAAGCAAACAAAGCAAGGAACCATTTGGAACCATAAACTAACCTTGATTCTCACTTGTATGCTTAAAGTTGATGCCTTTCTCCTTAGTTTCCCTTTGAAGTTCTTTCTTTTCCTCTCTAGCTCTCTCTTGACCGAAACATATTCAGAAAATAGGGGAGGAGGAGCTCATTAATGTGCACAAAATATCCCACCAACCAACATTAATGATTTGCCAAGTGTCATATGCCTACTTAATCTTAATCCTCTCTCTTAATTAACTTAATGCCAAATGAAATTAATTTCAAAAGTCAAGATCCTCTCCATTGGTGGCTTGACACTTGGAAAACTTTAATTACCATCCATTAGAGGCTTGACAAGTGGCAACTTGTGGGCCAAGTAAAGTGCAAGACTCTAATCTTCACTTTATTGGTGCACTTTTACTCCAAGTTTAATTTCTTTTCTATAATTACAGTGCTCTGCCCTCTGTAATTATTTTCTGTCAGATCTATAAATTATTCTCCTCATTTTTATCTTCCCAAATTACCCTCTTTGTCTCAAATTTAATTTTCCAATAATAAAATAAAAAGGAAAACTAATTTCCTTCTTTTTGTTGATTTTTCCACTTTTCAAAGGAATTGGGAAAAATCTCAGATACTTGAGGGTCCTCTTCTAATTCCATAATCTCTTATAATTTCTTGGGATATCATAGGAATTTTCTCAGGATTTTATCCTCCTTAAAAATATTTATTTGGAATTTTCCAAATAAAGGACCTTAAAAATATTTATTTGGAATTTTCCAAAAATATTTATGACCAAATAAAGGGCAATTTGGTCATAAAACTAATTTTATAATCCCATATAATTCTCAAGGAATATTGTCCTTATTTTTTCTTAATTTTTTGAGACTTGGATTTTTTTTTCCATAATTATTCTTGACCAATTTTCCTTAATTAGTCAAACTGTTCATAATTGGCTTGGAAAACTATAATAATTATTTTCCACCAAAATTCTTCTATTTCTCCTTGTCATTTTTGACCCTTAATTATTTAGGAATATCCCTATTCCTAAATGCCATATTACTGGATATGACAACTTTTACTTGTCCTTTTAGAGCCTATGCCTACAAAAGAATGTCTTTTGGTCTTTGTAATGCCCCTGGCACATTCCAACACTGTATACTCTCGATTTTTACTGAATTTATTGAAAAATGTATGGATGTATGTGTTCATGGATGATTTTACTATTTATGACAATTTTTTTGAAGGATGCTTGAAAAGTCTTGACAAAATCTTAGCATGTGCATTGAGAAAAAGCTGGTTTTGAATTATGAAAAATGTCATTTTATGGTCAATCAAGACATCGTGCTAGGTCATTTGATCTCTGAAAAAGGAATAGAGGTTAATAAAGCTAAAGTAGAGGTGATATCTTCTTTACCCTATGTTTCCAACTTGAAAGAGTGGAGGTCCTTTTTAGGACACGTAGGGTTCTATAGAAGGTTCATCAAGGATTTTAGTAAAATTGCTTTACCTCTTTCCAAACTGCTACAAAAGGATGTCGATTTTCAACTTGACCATACATGTGAGCTTGCTTTTGATGAATTGAGGAACAGGCTAGTTACTCCTCCTATTTTGACCTCTCCCAACTGGAATTTGCCTTTTGAAATTTCTTGTGATGCTTCAAACTTGAGTGTGGGGGCAATGTTGGGTTAAAGGGAGAATTCTGTTTATAAAGTGATTGTTTATGCCTCTAAAACTCTAGGTGCAGCTTAGAAAAACTGCACCACTACTGAAAAAGAATTGTTTGCAATTGTTTTTTTGTTTGATAAGTTTCAACCCTATCTCATAAATTCCAAGGTAGTTGTATTTACAAATCACGCAACAGTGAAATATCTCTTTCACAAACCTTAATCGAAGCCGAGGCTCTTGAGGTGGATGTTGCTGTTACATGTCATACCTTACGATCAGATCAACTAAGGGTTCAATCAAAACCATTTTAGACTACATCAGATGGTCTTGGGCTCAATTTTTCACAAAAAACGCTAATTTATGGATTTTTACTGTTTATTGCGTAAAAATCCAGTTGTCTGGTCCAAATCCAAAAAATCATAACTCAATCTAGAAAAATCAAAATAGAGTGGTTCAAAATTTTGTAAAAAGCTATTTGAATTCTATTTCAAGAAAAAATAAACTTGTAAACTAATTCAATTTGAGAAAGTGTCAGGTTTTTGTGGAAGTCACCACTGTCCTTTTGGTAAAAATTCCTTTTCCAGATTCTGGACCCTAACTTTGAAAAAACATTATAAATCGTGTAGTTGGTCATTTTTAACGTGTTATCTATCAAATTGAAGTTAGGACGTGGTCTACAATCATACCAAATTTTGTTATGTAATACGCTCAGGAACCTAGTCAAAATGTCACTGCAAGTTGGCGGTGCAGTTAGGGTTATGGCACTAAACAACAAAATAATTACATAACCAAAAGCCAACAACATTTTTATGGTCTGTGTCACACCTTACTATTATATTGACTTAGGTTCCTTTCAAAATTATTTTGGACCATATTGGATGGTCTTGGGCTCAAAAAAATCTTTAGAAGACCCTAATTTTCAGATTTTTATTGTTTATCGGGTAAAAATCTAGTTTTCTGGCCCGACTTCAAAAATTCTTAACTTATTCCACAAAAATCAAAATAGGGTGGTTCAAAATGATAGTTAAATCTCTTTAAGTCCTCTTTCAAGGAAAAATAATCTCATGATCTAATTTCTTATGAAAAAGTGTCAGGTTTTTGTAAAATTCACCTCTGTCCATTTGGCAAAAACCCTTTTTCTAGATTCTGAACTTTAACTTTGAAAAATTATTATAAATCGTGTAGTTGCCCATTTTTGACGTGCTGCCTATCAATTTGAAGCTCATGACGTCAACTCTAACCATACCAAATTTCGTGCAGAAATTCATTCGGTAACTAAATAAAATGTGGCTCTAAACTAATGTCCTGCTTAGGGATTACAGCACCAACCATGGAATTTATACATAATCAAATGTCCACGAATTTGTATGGTGTAACACTTGTTACATTATATTTGGGGGATGGGATTTTTGAAAATCCCAGTAGTAAGACCAATCAACCAAAACATTAACATGCATCAATCACAAGCATTTCAACCTTTTTGCTATTAATGGTGAACTACATTACCTCATACATGTAGCACTCTAACATGCAATTGCCAAGGTACATAAAGCAAGGAGTATAGCTACACAATCATCATCATCCTCATCATTTATTTCAACCACATAATAGCACATGAAATTGCATAGCAATCAATGCAACATTCAACATTAAGGTCAATTAAATCTTACTACCTTAATCTAATGCTCTTTGATTTTCTTGTTCTTCTTTCTTGCTTCAACAAATGCCAAACCCTAACATGACAATCCACAAAAATGGCAGCAAGAATCATCAACCATTCCTTATAAAATCAATAACATAATTCAAGTAACTCCTAAACCCCCTTAAAGCTTCTATCTTTATTCATGAATTTTTAGAGTTGCTTTCCTTAAACCCTAAAAATTCCCTCTTAGCTCAATCCTACATGATTTTTCATGTAGATTCCAAATATCTACTTAGATTTAACAAAGTAAATTTCCTTCCTTCAGTTTTGATCTGGCCGAACCATTAGGGTTTAGAATCCAAAAATTGTAACTTTGATTCTATGGCTTCCAACACTTGTTATTTAGGTTTACCCTACACCATTTTTCATTTTAAACACAATGGAAGCCTCACAACTTTGAAAAAAATCATCCTAGGGTCCAGATCTAGTTTTGGCCAAACCATACATCTTGAAGTTCAACCATGAAAAATTTCTTAAAACAACACTAAACCACTAGGATTTACCATACTTTGAAGTGTTCTAGCAAGATTGAACCATAAAACTTCCTCCTCTACAATATATATGTTTTGGCCAGTATCAAAAGAGAAGGGGAACTATGATTTTCAACCATACAACTCAAGCATACAAGGTGGAGAACAACTTAAGAACAAAAGCTAACCTTGAATCTTGGTTGGATGATCAAAGTTGATGACTTTTCCTTGATTTCCACTTGAAACTCTCCCTTTTCTCTCTTGTTCTCACTTTGGCCGAACCATAATTAGATTTAAAGGGAGGAAATGAGCTCATTAATGAACCAAAAATATCTCATCTATCACATTTAATGAGGAGCCAAGTGTCAAGTGCCTACTTAGTCTTGCATTTTCCCTTTTAATTAACTTAATGACAATTGAAATTAATTGCAAAAGTCAAGATCCTCTCCATTGGTAGCTTGACACTTGGAAAGCTCTAATTACCACCCATTAAAGGCTTGACAAGTGACAACTTGTAGGCCAAGTAAAGTGCAAGACTCCAATTAACATTTTATTGGTGCACTTTTACTTCGAGTTTAATTTCTTTTCTATAATTACAGTGCTCTGGCCTCTGTAATTATTTTATGTCAGATCCATAAATTATTCTCCTTATTTTTATCTTCCCAAATTGTCCTCTTTGTCTCAATTTTAATTTCTCAATAATTAAATAAAAAGGAAAACTAATTTCCTTTCCTTGGGGTGATTTTTCCTCTTTTCAAAGGAATTGGAAAAAATCTCGGATACTTGAGGGTCTTTTTTTAACTCCATGATCTCTTATAATTTCTTGGGATATCATAGGAATTTTCTTGGGATTTTATTCTCCTTCCAAGTATTTATTTGGAATTTCCCAAATAAAGGACCTTAAATTAGCTTAAATCGCCCTTAAATTCCTTTGTAATTTCTCTAAGGGCAAATTGGTCATAAAACCAATTTTATAATCCCATATAATTCTCAAGGAATATTTTCCTTATTTTTCCTTAATTTTTTGAGACTCAGAATTATTTTTCCATGATTATTCTTGACTAATTTTCCTTAATTAGTCAAACTTTTCATAATTGGCCTGGAAAATTATAATAATTATTTTCCACCAAAATTCTTCTGTCTCTCCTTGTCATTTTTTGCCTTTAAATATTTAGAGATATTCTTATTCCTAATTATCGTACAACCGGATGTGACATTTCTCCCCCTCTAAATAAATTTCGTCCTCGAAATTTAAAGTGTATCTTATTGGAAAAGTTTAGGATACTTTTCCTCTGTCTTAGTCTCTATCTCCCTCATTGGTTCTAGTATAAGTCCTTTCCAGACAACCTTAACTAGTGAAAACTGCTTGTTTCTCAGCCATTCTACTTTCTGATCAGTGATTCGCTTTAGTCTGATCTCAAAGACGGGTTGCTCTGGAGCACAATGTCATCATAACTTATGACATGTGTCTAGTCTGGTTCGTACTTCTTTTCTTAGGAGACATGGTAGACATCATGAATTTGACTTACCTTCGGGGGAAGTGTCACTTTTAATCTACTGGTACACTCTTGGGCAAAATTTAAAACGGTCTAACATACTTTGAACTTAACTTCTTAAGCTTTAGGGATCGACCGATTTTTGTTGTTGGTTACACTTTAATTACCAACTTCAATCTTTAACGGTCTCCTCTAATATATGAGCAGCTTTTTTGTCTACTTTGAGCCATTATAAGTCTTTGCTGAATAACTTTAATCTACTGGAGAGTCTGATCCACTAACTTAGGACCATACTTATTGCTTTCATTAAGCTCTATCCAGCATAAGGGAGATCTATACTTCCCCCATAGAGTGCTTCTTATAGCGCCATTCAGATACTTGAATGGAAATGGCCATCTTAACTGAATTTGGCTCATGGTAAGTACGTATCCTAGTTACTGCCGAAATCAAGTACATATACGTGTAGCACATCTTCTAACATCCATATCATTCTCTGTGTCTGCCCATCCGTCTCAGGATGGTAGGCTATACTAAAGTTGATAGTAGTGTCCATTTCTTTCATAAGGACCTTCAAAACTTCAAGTAAATCTTAGGTCTTAGTCTGAAACCATACTGCTTAGGATACTCAGTAGCTTAACAGCTTCATCAACTTTCATCTTCCATTTTCTGTTAGATTTAGTGCATTCTTGCTAAAATAGCTAACATTTCTGGTTTTTGTACTTTCTCACATTCTTTCCCAGGGTCATCCTTCCTTGGGCTACTTTTCCCTAAATTACTTAACTAAACAGTGCTGACGAGAAATTGAAGCACTGATTCTGATTTGCTTAACCTTGGTACTTTACTGTCTTAGACCCCTTTTTCCGATCTATCTTTAGTCGGGTCTTTTTAGCTTACATTCTTGTCTCTTGCCTCATCTTAAGGATTTTTCTGTCAATACTCAATCTGCTTCTGTGTCACATGGAGTTCTTCCTGTATCTAAAGCTAGCCTGAATGTCTCTTTTTCAGGTCTTATGGCTCTAACTCCTCTAACTCTGGCTTTCCTCTGTTAATCGGAAGGAAATTGAATCTAGCCTAATCAATGATAAGGTTATCTGGAAGGAGGTCATGGGTACTCAATACTGGTTTACAACGAACGAGGTTTCCACATCCCCAACTCATCCCTGGTCCTTATCTTCCCAAATAGGTACCAATCTCTGGGAGACTTAGACCATAGGACTAAGTGAAGTCATCTCCACTCAGTTGATCACCATACCAATAATTCCCCAAAACTGTTCCATGAACCAATACCATTTTGTTAAGTCTCCTATCAATTTCCCAGGCCACCTATTCGTCTCTTAGGTGCCTAAGCCAATCTGTCTTAGGAGTTCTCTTACTCTTCTAGCTGCTCTTACCGTCTCTTACTACTTTAGAACGGTACAGAAAGAGGACTTATGCAACTTCTCTTTCCTCTACTTTGCTTTTCAATACGAGCATACTATAGCATGCATAACGTCTGGCATTTTAATGCAAGGAGTGTAAGCTCTTACTGGTTGCTATGTCCATAGCGTGCCAACCGGACATCTTATCCCTACAAGAGGGAGCCTCTTTTCTGTTCGCAGCTGCTTCTGGAAGTCATAGGTGTAAGGGATTGAAAGGCACGTAGTGGAAAAATAACTTTAAAATTTTCCAATCCCTTGCCCGGATCTACCGATTGTGTTTAAGTCAAGTAGTAAGAGGTGTTACCTATGGTATTTGAATCGTTGGTGGCTCGGGGCTTCCGACGTTCGGGATGCCTATGCTCTCCTTTTGTTCGTGAGAAGTCGACAACTCAGATCGGCTTCCTCTACCGGTATCCACACGAATAGCGTTCCAATCACGAACGACGTGCTAGCGCCTCTTGCCCTTCTAGGGCTTTTCTGAGAATCCGTCCTCACCGTTTCTATTTTGGCCGTTTCTTATCTGCAAACCTTTTGCTCTCTCACACACATAAAACCCTAGCTCCTAAATATCAAATATATAGGATGCTATCGATAGTATGAAGGATATTGGATTTTAGAATTAATCCTAAATTAATTTAGAAATTAATACAATATCATAATTGTGTAATTTGATAAGAAATCAATTAAATAAATACGGTTTATATTAAATCCATCCCACAGATTTAATTCACCTATTCATTTAATTCAAAATAAAGATATGACGGAATTATATTTGATTTATTCTAATAAATCAAATTTGAGATATTATATTATACCATATCAATCTAGAACTGATATAGATTTAATTTATCCCAATAAATCAAATCTAAGATATCATATCAATCTAAATTTCAAATTTAAAAGTGATAGAGATTTAATTTATCCTTATAAATCAAATCTTATAAATATCTCTTATATCATATAATATATAGATACGCGAATTTATATATATATATATATACACGTCCACCCTAGATTATTCATTGAATCTGGACATATCTTAGATTCAATGAATCTGGACATCATAGCTCGTGTTGGGCTATTTTGTGTACGACCCTATAGGCCCATATGAAGTTGGCAGTGGGCCATTTACTATAATGACTCACAAGTCGTAAGCGGTCTCTAGCAAGACATCACGAATACCCAAATCATATGAGGATCGATGAACGATGTAACCTTTCATACAACCATATCACGTCCCTTTTGTCACATGACATTTTGGTCATAGATGAGGCATGGAGAACGTCATCCTCCTATTCCTGACCATTACTTTCTCGATCCCTGAGTAGTCTGAGTATAGAAATGGAACTACCTTTTCATTATAGTATGGCCATACATTTCTCAGACTCACTCATCGAGGGGCCCAGTAATATCTCTCTATGAATGTGAGGGACAAATTCCATCTTGACCATTCACATTCCTCTATATGAAAAACCACTAAGCCTGAACATAGTCTTTATGATCACTCGGTCAAAAGTGACTTTTGACTAGGTCAAAGTTGAGCATTTCTCATGTAGGAATCCATGATGATCTCAGGTTAAAAGGGCATAGTGACATGGTTTGTATATGAGAGAAGCTTATGACTTAATCCCTGCAGCTCTCTCATAGCGGGTCGGTCCAACACCTTGTACTCTTACATGTGCCTATGACTTTGATTTATATCTCTATACATCTTCAAAGTCATACAGGTCTTATTTCATCTCTGCTCCCACATAGATGACTGACCAGGGACATTTAGGATAAAATCATGAGTTATCCAAGGATAGTCATCACAGTAAACATGCAAATAATATGATAACATAATTAAGAAATTCATAAATCAACAATGTTCATAACACAATGATTGGCCCCTAGGGCACAATTTCCAACAATAGGAAGAGGACTTTTGAGGTTCTTTTTCTTTCTGCTTACTCCAGTACTCTGCTAAGCTCAGGTACATCTAAGCCTAGCTTTGTTCTTGGCTAGTCATACTCCCATTGGGTAAGGTCAACTCTACTTGCCTTGCCTCGGCTGCTTCCCTTTTCCCTCTCGGATAGGGCATTTTGCTCCATCTTGAGCAATATCAATTCCAACTCGGAGGACTAATTCCCATTTTCTCTAGGAAAACTCCTAGCCAAGACCTTATCCCCTGAAAAAGGGTGCCTCTCAACTTAACCCCAAGCAACTGAGTATTTCTTAACATTAATGGGAACATGCCAACTTCTACGCTAGTTCCCTGCATAGCTATCTGTCTCGTCCTCTTTTTCTTGATCCTTAAGACATTTCACTAGGGCTTTCCACCTGGACCTCACTATCTCAAAGTTCCTATCTATCTATTGTAGGTTTAGAATCCAAAAATTGTAACTTTGATTCTATGGCTTCCAACACTTGTTCTTTAGGTTTACCTTACACCATTTTTCATTTTGAACACAATGGAAGCCTCAGAACTTTGGAAAAAATCATCCTAGGGTCCAGATTTAGTTTTGGCCGAACCATACATCTTGAAGTTCAACCATGAAAAATTTCTTAAAACAACACTAAACCACTAGGATCTACCATATTTTGAAGTGTTCTAGCAAGATTGAACCATAAAACTTCCTCCTCTACAATATATATGTTTCGGCCAGTGAAAGAAAGCCTTTCTTATCGTTCGCTTAGGGGTTCTCACTCAAAAATTTATCCAAGCTATGCAGTAATGCAAACTCGGGTCGTTTCTCTTTTGGGAGCCTTAGTTAGTGATCTAGGTTAGACTAAATGTTATGCAGAGTAATGAAAAAGGGGGGTTTTTGGGTTTTTAACATTTAATGAAATGTGCCAAAACTAAATGCAATTAAATCAAATCTAAGTTACTAAGTTTTTGGATTTTTCTAAGATAGTAGTAATGTAGTGGAAATTAATGATAGGTAATCTCTTGAAAATGGCTTTGAAGCAATCATAGTTCAAAATAATTTTGGGAGTAAAAATCACCAAGTTTTTTAAAGGAAAAACCTTAAAGAACTCTTTAAGTCTAGGATCTTAATCAATGGCCACCCATCTCATAAGATCCTATTAAGCTCACTTAGTGTGTGTATTAAGATTAATTAATGCACTTGGTTTAATGCAAGCCTAGATTAACTCAACAATCAAACAATACCATGCAAGAAAGAGAGTATCAAAAGAGTTGCATAGAAACATATATGTAACCACATATAGTGAAGCTCAAATTCAACATTAACTAATCCAATACACAAGATAATCATCCAAAATTGATTACAACCATAATCAAAAAATAGTTCAGCCTAAATTTACAAATCCTAAGACCTAGAAATTCATAAATAAAGAGCTAGAACTATGGATAAAGCTAACTCCCCTTTGAAGCTCTTGGAACTCATGCTTCTTCCACCATATTCAAGAGTTGAGAAGCTTAGCTCATCATAGCTCTTGAATCAGCTCCAACTAAAAATTGTTCTTCAGCCATGACAGTAGCAGATGGAAGAAATGGAAATGGAGGATTAGGGTTTCTGAGGGAGAGATGAGAGAAGAAGATGATAGAAATGTAGGTGGTGGCTGAATGATGAGAGTCTCACCTCATTATACCCAAAATAGGGTTTCTAACCCGAAAATTGCGTGCATGGGTCAGTTTCTGGGGATGGGTAGGTCAAAATTTCCCGAAATGGTCGGGTCTGAGATTCGCTGATACGAGAGGTTCGCCGCGGTGAAACATGGCAGAGAGCCTTGCTTCAACAGATGAATTTCACCGCGGCGAAATCAAATGTGTGCTGCAGTGAACATAGGCAGAGGATCCTTTCCTGCTTCTTGTGCCTTGAGTTCTTCAATTCTGGCCCCAATCTTTAGTGTCCTACAATAAAAAAAACAACAAATTGAAGTATCAATTGTCCTAGAAATCAATTGAATACAATTAATTACCAACTATGACAATTTTATCCTAAAAAAGACACTAACTTAAAGTAAAGACTCTTAATCTAGATTAAGCACAATAATCATTAAAAAGGGCCAGAAAATACCACAAAATCATGGATAATGTAATGAAAAGATAATAATATCTTGAGCTCAATCAGCCAGCATCAAAAGAGAAGGGAAACTATGATTTTCAACCATACAACTCAAGCATACAAGGTGGAGAACAACTTAAGAACAAAAGCTAACCTTCAATCTTGGTTGGATGATCAAAGTTGATGACTTTCCCTTGATTTCCACTTGAAACTCTCCCTTTTCTCTCTTGTTCTCACTTTGGCCGAACCATAATCAGATTTAGGGGGAGGAAATGAGCTCATTAATGAACCAAAAATATCTCATCTATCACATTTAATGAGGAGCCAAGTGTCAAGTGCCTACTTAGTCTTGCATTTTCCCTTTTAATTAACTTAATGACAATTGAAATTAATTTCAAAAGTCAAGATCCTCTCCATTGGTAGCTTGACACTTGGAAAGCTCTAATTACCACCCATTAAAGGCTTGACAAGTGGCAACTTGTAGGCCAAGTAAAGTGCAAGACTCCGATTAACACTTTATCGGTGCACTTTTACTTCGGGTTTAATTTCTTTTCTATAATTACAGTGCTCTGGCTTCTGTAATTATTTTCTGTCAGATCCATAAATTATTCTCCTCATTTTTATCTTCCCAAATTGCCCTCTTTGTCTCAATTTTAATTTCCCAATAATGAAATAAAAAGGAAAACTAATTTCCTTTCCTTTGGGTGATTTTTCCTCTTTTCAAAGGAATTGGAAAAAATCTCGGATACTTGAGGGTCTTCTTTTAATTCCATGATCTCTTATAATTTCTTGGAATATCATAGGAATTTTCTTGGGATTTTATTTTCCTTTCAAATATTTATTTGGAATTTCCCAAATAAAGGACCTTACATTAGCTTAAATCGCCCTTAAATTCCCTTGTAATTTCTCTAAGGGCAAATTGGTCATACTTAAAGAAAATACAATTTCCTGAGAATTATATGGGATTATAAAATTGGTCATAAAACCAATTTTATAATCCCATATAATTCTCAAGGAACATTGTCCTTATTTTTCTTTAATTTTTTAAGACTCAGAATTATTTTTCCATGATTATTCTTGACCAATTTTCCTTAATTAGTCAAACTTTTCATAATTGGCCTGGAAAATTATAATAATTATTTTCCACCAAAATTCTTCTATTTCTCCTTGTGATTTTTGGCCTTTAAATATTTAGGGATATTCTTATTCCTAATTATCGTACTACCAGATGTGACAGTCTGGCACCATAATTAACCTTGAATTTGTAGCTTGCCCTTTGATGATTCAGATTCTAAAAGGTTATATTTTATTTTGAAGGAATGAGATTTCAATGAAATCCCAATAGTAAAATTAACCAACTATATCATCAACAAACATCATTATTATGCATAACCACATTAGCTACTATTGGTGAACTAGCATTCCCATAATTTGGTAATCTCAATCATGCAAAGGCCAAAGTAATAAAGTACAAAGAGCAGCCACATCACAATTAGCAAAGCTTATCCACATAATAGCAATTAATCATGTAATAATCAGCAATGCAAAGTTAATGTTAGTAACTAGGTTAAACTTTGCTACCTTACTCCAAAGACTTGAGGTTTCTTTGTTTTTCTTTCTTCCCTTCACAAATTTCAAACCCTAACAAGATAAACCACAAAAGGGGCAGCAAGATCATCAACCATTCCATGCAAAAATCAACAACATAACTCAAGAATTTCTTAAACCCTTTTAAAGCTTCTCTCTTTGTTCTTGAATTTTTAGAGTTTGTTTCTTTAACCCTAAAAATTTCCTTTTAACTTATTCCTACATGATTTTTCATATAGCTTCTAAATACGTACTTGGATTTAAGAAAATAAAACCCCTCTTTTTAGATTCCACTTGACCGAACCTATAGGGTTCATTATCTAAAAATTTCAACTTTGGTTCCAATGCTTCTAACACTTGTTCTTTAGGTTTACCCTACACCATTTTCCATTTGAACACAATGGAAGCCTTAAAATATTGAAAAACTCATCCTAGGAGTCTAGTTCCTAGGTTGGCTGAATTGGTTCTCAAGAAATACAACAAGGAAAACCCTTTAAGAACAATATATAACCACTTGTAACCACTAAGAACTATCATGCTTTGAAGTGTTCTAAGGAGATTGAACAACAAAACTTCCTCCCCTACTATATATATGATTGGGCCAGCATAAGAACAAGGAGTGAACTATAAATTTTAACCATACAACTCAAGCAAACAAGGCAAGGCACAACTTAGAACCAAAAACTAACCTTGAACCTTGGTTGGATGATCAAAGTTGGTGCCTTTTCTCTTGGTTCTTCTTCAAACTCTCTCTTACTCTCACTTTCTCTCTTTTGAATAAACAAGGGTCTGAAAAATAGGGGGAGGAAAAGCTGTTTAATGAGTAAAATATCCTAACTACCATTATTAATGAAAATCCAAGTGTTATTATCCCCTTTTAATCTTGCATTCTCTTTCTTAATTAACTAAACCCAATTGAAATTAATTACCAAAAGTCAAAATCCTCTCTATTAGGGCTTAACACATGGCAAAATGTGAGCTATTTGAATTGCAAGACTCTAGTTTTTACTTTATCGGTGCACTTTGACTCCGGCTTTAATTTCTTTTCTATAATTAAAGTACTCTGGCCTTTATGATTATTTTCTGTCAGATCCATAATTTATTCTCCTTATTCTTATCTTCCCAAAATGCCCTCTTTAATCTCAAAATTAAATTCCCAATAATTAACTAAAAAGGAAAAACTAATTTCCTTCTCTTTAGTGATTTTTCCATTTTTCAAAGGAATTAGGAAAAATATTGGATATTTGAGAGTCTTCTTTTAATTCCAAAATCTCTTATAATTCCTTAGAATATTATAGGAATTTTCTTTGAAATTTTATTCTCCTTAAAAATATTTATTTAGAATTTTCCAAATAAAATCCCTTAAAGTGGCCTAAATTACTCTTAAATTCCTTTGTAATTTCTCTAAGGGTAATTTGGTCACAAAAACAATTATATAATCTCATATAATTCTCAAATGATATTATCCTTATTTTTCCTTAATTTTCTAAGGCTTACAATATTTTTCCATAATTATTTTGTACCAATTTTTCTTAATTAGTTAAATTTTCATAATTGACTTGGAAAATCATAATAATTATTTTCCACCAAAATTCTTCTATTTCTTTTTTCTCTTGCCCTTATTTCGTTTTTTGCCCTTATTTATTTACAAATAATTCCTTGATATGGAATTAAAAAATTATCCTATGATGTGTGACCTATAAGAATTTGATATGGGTAAAAATAGACGGAATGTCAACCATGTAGGAGATCACTTGAGTAGGCTACCACTATAGACAAAGGGGAGTATTAGATTCTGACAATATTTGTGATTGAACAACAAAACTTCCTCCCCTACTATATATATGATTGGGCCAGCATAAGAAAAAGGAGAGAACCATAAATTTTAACCATACAACTCAAGCAAACAAGGCAAGGCACAACTTAGAACCAAAAACTAACCTTGAACCTTGGTTGGATGATCAAAGTTGGTGCCTTTTCTCTTGGTTCTTCTTCAAACTCTCTCTTGCTCTCACTTTCTCTCTTTTGAATAAACAAGGGTCTGAAAAATAGGGGGAGGAAAAGCTGTTTAATGAGTAAAATATCCTAACTACCATTATTAATGAAAATCCAAGTGTTATTATCCCCTTTTAATCTTGCATTCTCTTTCTTAATTAACTAAACCCAATTGAAATTAATTACCAAAAGTCAAAATCCTCTCTATTAGGGGCTTAACACATGGCAAAATGTGAGCTATTTGAATTGCAAGACTCTAGTTTTTACTTTATTGGTGCACTTTGACTCCGGCTTTAATTTCTTTTCTATAATTAAAGTACTCTGGCCTTTATGATTATTTTCTGTCAGATCCATAATTTATTCTCCTTATTCTTATCTTCCCAAAATGCCCTCTTTAATCTCAAAATTAAATTCCCAATAATTAACTAAAAAGGAAAAACTAATTTCCTTCTCTTTAGTGATTTTTCCATTTTTCAAAGGAATTAGGAAAAATATTGGATATTTGAGAGTCTTCTTTTAATTCCAAAATCTCTTATAATTCCTTAGAATATTATAGGAATTTTCTTGAAATTTTATTCTCCTTAAAAATATTTATTTAGAATTTTCCAAAAAAATCCCTTAAAGTGGCCTAAATTACTCTTAAATTCCTTTGTAATTTCTCTAAGGGTAATTTGGTCACAAAAACAATTATATAATCTCATATATTCTCAAATGATATTATCCTTATTTTTCCTTAATTTTCTAAGGCTTACAATATTTTTCCATAATTATTTTGTACCAATTTTTCTTAATTAGTTAAATTTTCATAATTGACTTGGAAAATCATAATAATTATTTTCCACCAAAATTCTTCTATTTCTCTTTATCGTTTTTTGCCCTTATTTATTTAGAAATATTCCTTATTTCTAATTATCCTATGATGTGACACTATAAGAATTTGATGTGGAAGTAAAAAATAGAGCCGGTAATGTCAACCATGTAGGAGATCACTTGAGTAGGCTACCACTATAGACAAAGGGAGTATTAGATTCTGACAATATTTGTGATTCCTTCCTTAACCAGTCTTTATGTGCATTATCTGTTTCTCAGCCATGGTTTGCTCACTCAATTAACTATCTTGCTATCGATTTAATCCCTTCTCATTGACTACTTTTCAGGCTCAAAAGCTTAAGAGCAAAACTCTCTACCACATTTGGGACCCCACCGCATCTATGTAGAATATGTGCTGACCAAGTGATTAGATGGTGCATTCCTGAAGTAGAGGCTCAGTCTATCTTGGAAGCTTGCCATAATACCTTATGTGCGGGCACTTTAGTGCTAGAAAAATAGCTAGGAAGGTGCTAGATGCAGGTTTTTATTAGCCCACCCTGTTTAGAGTTGTATTCACTTTTTGTAAGGCATGTGATAAATGCCAACGATTTGGGGGGTTAGTGGAAGGAATGAAATGCCACAGCAACCCATCTTGTTCTGTGAGATCTTCGATGCTTGGGAAATAGACTTTATGGGTCCCTTTCCACCTTCTCACAGTTACACATACATCCTCCTAGCTGTAGGTTACTTCTCTAGGTGGGTAGAAGCCATCCCCATATGAAAGGATAATACACCTACGGTTTCCAAATTTCTGAAGTATACTATCTTTAGTAGATTTGGAGTGCCTAAGGTGCCAATCAGTGATCAGGGAACCCACTTCTGCAACAAGTTACTCAATAACTTATTGGCTAAATATGGGGTTTCCCATAAAGTGTCCACCCTATACTACCCTCAAACCAATGGCCTGGCTGAGCTTACACAAGACGCTAATAGGGATGTCTCTGTATCAGATCATCTATGAGAAGTCCTGTCACGTTTCAATGGAACTGGAGCACAAATCATACTGGGCGGGTTTAAGAGCTACAATGCTGATTTGGAGGAAGCTGGCCTGAATCGACTCCTTCAAAATCAAGAACTTGAAGAAATAAAGTTAGATGACTACAACAGCTCAGACATCTACAAGCACAAAACTAAGCTTGTTCACGATGCCAACATCTTGAGAAAGCAGCCTAAAGAAGGGTGACAAGGTGTTGAGGTATCAAGCTTGATTCAAATTCAAGAAGGGTAAGTTCAAGATGAGTTGGATGGACCCTACATTGTGACGAAAGTGCATAGCTTCGAGATGATAGAGCTAAAGGAGAAGGCCATAGGAAAAATGTTCCAGTGCAACGGTCATTTCCTTAAGCTCTATGAAAAGCCCACATTGCCTTCTTAAGGCCAGGTCGTCCGTTTCCTTTGTCTCTTACTTTTCGCATGAATTTACTTGTACTCAAATTATCTTGCTATGATTATTTGAGATTGTGAAAGGGATGTCCTCAGTAGTAGGAGTAGTTTTAAATTCTGTTGTTTGTTTGTTTTGAATAATCTCCCCTAGCCTTGAGTTTGATGTGACTGTGATTTTGCTTCTTTCTTTCACCACCATACACTTAATTGCATTCATGATTTTTCCCATCCTTGCGCTTAGCTCTTTTCATTACATTCATGATTTTTCCCATCCTTGCACTTAGCTCTTTTCTTCTCTCTAGACGGGTAATGTGTTGTGCTTCAATCCTAAATTAAACTTCACAACTTCCACCTTCATTGTTTTTTGTTTTGGGCTTTTGTTTTTGGTATGTGACTGTGTGCTGCAATGCAGATATTGCTTTGAGTGTGTGAGGGGGAGGTTTAAAAGTGGTTTTGTGAAGTGTTTATTGGGTTATTCCTTGTTATGGGTGGTTTTGGTTAAACTTGCCAAATTTTTTTGAAAATTTTGAAACTTTTGAAAGTTTTTCCCTATCTTCCATCACTTGTTTTGAAGTTTTGTATTAAATTGTTGAGAATTTGGTGATGAATTGCTGAGTAGGGTTGTTTTGATAGGTTTTTGGTAAGTGGTTTTGTTTTTTTATAGAGTCTTTATTTTGAGGTTTTTTAGGGTCTAAAGTGTCAAAGACCTCTCCGTGACCCCCGATCACGACTTAGCTGCTTTCAAGTTACAATCTGGAGGTTAGTCTAAGGAGGGGAGCTCTCTGTGTGTTGAAGTCACAACCTCGCTATCTCAGGTTGCGACTTGGGAAAGAAACTGGGTAAAGGCTCTATGTGAGTTAAGGTCACAACCTCACTGTCTTCAGGTCACGACGTGGAGCCTTTTTGAAACCCTAAACCCTCCTCTATCTACCGAAGTCACAACCTCACACACCTCAGGTCATGACCTGACATGAAAAGTTAGGATTTTTCCATGAGTTCACCTCTTTACCCTTACTTATTTCCACCCTAAATCTTTTTGAGACTTGAACCTGCCCTGGATTCCAACCCTGTTTGCCCCAGGGACCCAAAACCCTAAATCCGTCTTATAGAATCACACAACCCTTCCTCTAACCCTTCTCTAACCACAACGCCTCATCTCCCTTCAACTCGCCCTCCACTCTCAGATTCTTCAATAGCCGCATCTTTTCAACTTCCCTCTAAAGTCACAACTGCTCAACTCCTACTTAACAGTTTGTTCCCTCTATAAATGTCTACTTGCACCTGTTCCTCGTCTCTTTCAATTTCTAAGTGCCTCCACTCTGAGATTCCCTTCCTGTAGTTTGAAATCAAGCCTCCTTTATACCCTTGTGCTCAATTATTCCATCCTTCGTCTCTCTTAAGGTCTGTTAGATCTTCTCTTTTTGTTTTTAGTTTTGTTGTTCTTCTTGTTTAGTTTTCTGCGTTT
The DNA here is from genome assembly GCF_004799145.2 of Neltuma alba. Lineage (NCBI taxonomy): Eukaryota > Viridiplantae > Streptophyta > Magnoliopsida > Fabales > Fabaceae > Neltuma > Neltuma alba. The sequence continues at coordinate 189,310 of NW_021636276.1, read as the reverse complement.
TAAAGGAGTAGGGAGTATTTCTCTTGCTAGGGTTTTGATTTTGATTGAGTGGAGTTTTGGCAGGATGTTTAAAATGCTGTTTAACTAGTTTTGTAATTGCTTGGGATCACTTTTTCTGTAAAATATTTGGTTTTCAGAAAATTGGTTCGTTTTGCATTTTCTAAAATTTTTGGGTTCAGGTTACGTCCTCATTGTTTTCAAGTCGCGACCTTAAGCCTTTTTGAACCCAATTTGTTCCTTTTATTTGTTGAACTCGCGACCTCACTGTCCTTCAGGTCGTGACCTGAGCTCCAGAGGAGATTTTAAACCTTTGATTCACCCCTGTTGTTTCTAGACTGCAATTTCTCAATGGATTTTCACTTTACCTATTGAGGATTTGCAAGAAATTGATTTTAGGCAATTGAAAATTATGAATGCTTTGTTTTCTCATGATTTTCCTAATGGTTTTAAACTGCAAGTGTCCTGATTGAGCTCAAGATATTATTATCTTTTCATTACTTTATCCATGATTTTGTGGTATTTTCTGGCCCTTTTCAATGATAATTGTGCTTAATTTAGATTAAGAGTCTTTACTTTAAGTTAGTGTCATTTTGAGGATTAAATTGTCATAATTGGTTGTTAATTGGATTCAATTGATTTCTAGGACAATTGATACTTCAATTTGTTGCTTTTTTATTGTAGGACACTAAAGATTGGGGCCAGAATTGGAGAACTCAAGGCAAAAGAAGCAAGAGAAGATCCTCTGCCTAAGTTCGCCGCGGCCAATCTCACTTCGCCGCGGCGAAAACCCATCCGTGAAGACAGGTCTCTGCCATGTTTCGCCGCGGCGAACCTCTCAAATCAGCAAATCTCAGACCCGACCATTTCAGGAAATTTTGACCTACCCAGCCCCAAGAACCGACCCATGCACGCAAGTTTTGGGTTAGAAACCCTATTTTGGGTATGATGACATGAGATGATCATTATTCAGCCACCACCTTCGTATCTTTCATCCTCTTCTCTCATTTCACCTCAGAAACCCTAATCCCATTTCCATTTCTTCCATCTGCTGCTGCCATGGCTGAAGAACAATATCTAGTTGGAGTTGGTTCAAGAGTTATGACTAGCTAAGCTTCTCAACTCTTGAATATGGTGGAAGGAGCATGAGTTCCAAGAGCTTCAAAGGGGAGTTAGCTTCATCTATGAGTTCTAGTTCTTTATTTATGAATTTCTAGGTCTAGGATTTGTAAATTTGAGCTGAACTATTTTGATTATGGTTGTAATCAATTCTGGATGATCATTTTGTGTATTGGATTAGTTAATGTTGAATTTAAGCTTCAATATATGTGGTTACATATATGTTTCTATGCATCTCTTTTGATACTCTCTGTCTTGCATGGTAATGTGTGATGTTGAGTTGATCTGGGCTTGCATTTAACCAAGTGCATTAAATAATCTTAATACACACACCAAGTGAGCTTAATAGGATCTTATGAAATGGGTGACATTGATTAAGATCCTAGACTTAAAGAGTTCTTTAAGGTTTTCATTTAGAAGACTTGGTGATTTCTACTCCCAAAATTATTTTGAACCATGATTGCTTCAAAATTGTATTCAAGAGATTTCATATCATTAACTTCACTTCATTACCACTATCTTAGAAAAATCCAAAAACATAGTAACTTAGATTAGCATTAATTGCATTTAGTTTTGGCATTTCATTAATGGTTAAAAACACCAAAAACCCCTTTTTCATTACTCTGCATAGCATTAATCTAACTTAGACATCTAATTTAGGCTCCCAAAAGAGAACGACCCGAGTTTGCACTACTGCATAGCTTGGAAAAATTTTTGAGCGAGAACCTCTAAGCGAACGATAAAAAAAAGCTCTCTTTCAAGTGGCGTCGTTGCCGGGGAGCCAAGAAATTGGTTCTCTAGGTTAGCTTGTGCTATTTGATTGACTTTTGAGGTTTTGATCTTTATAGGTAGCATTTACGGTAGTTTAGTTGCATATTTGTTCATAGTATAGGTTTTCATCTTGCATAGCATCAAAATTTTTGGAAATACAAACAAATATACTGATTTTCTTGATTTTCAGCATCTCTCACGTTGCATCAGTGAAGTCCAGTGTCTGATAAGCACTCTGTCAACTTTCGCCACGGCCAACATTACCTTTCGCTGCGGCCAACCTTTGAATTCTGGGAATCCTCTCGGGACACATTAGCCGCGGCCAACTTGTTCTTTCGCCGCGGCCAATATTTGAAAAACCGAAGGATTTCTCTCGGGATACTTTCGCCGCGGCAACCCTGTTTTTGCCGCGGCCAACTCTGTCACACCTTACTTATATAATACCTTAGCATTCATTTAGAACCATTCCAGACTACTTTGGATGGTCTTAAGCTTAAAAATTTCAATTTGGACGTTAATTTTGGAAAATTACTGTTCACTGTCCAGTTTTCAGATTACAGGTCCAACTTTGAAAAATCATAACTAATTCTAGAAATATCGTATGGAGGTGTTCCAAAATTCTACGGAAAGCTCTTTCAATGCTCTTTAAGGGAAAAATATTCAAATGAACTCATCCTCATGGAAAACGTACAGTTTATTGGATTAAAATTACTATTCATTTGGTAAAATCTGGACTTTCCAGATTCTGTGCCTTAACTTCGAAAATTCATATCTCATTGTATACACACCCAAATGATGTGATTTACCACTCATTTTAAAGCTTGGGATGTGCACTATAAGTCTGCCAAATCTCATGATTTAACTCATTCATTTGATAGGTCAAACGGAAGCTCAAAACTAACTGCTTCAGGACCTACGTTTTATCCTTTAATATCTCCTTACTTTAATTCTTTTATTTCTTTGGCATACCTAACATGGACTTACTTTTTCCCATTCATACTCATATACTTTCATTCATGCCATAACATCCTAAGCATATATATTGAAGTAATGGCATTCATAACATAATTTACAGCATAGGAGAATTATACATTGAATAATAACATCAATCATTAGTATTAATAATTCTCCACTTCTTCTCCTTGCTTCTCTCTGCCCTTAGTGCCCATCATTGATTTGACCTAAATGGTTGGTTAGGGAGGGGGTGAGATTCGGGGGAATCTCAGTAGCAAACATTACCACATACATGCACAAGATGGATGCTAGTGTATGGTATGTAGTTTTTCATAAATTTAAGTTAACTAGTGACATGCCATCATGCTTTATGCTTGGTATAAAAATGCATGGCCATGGGAACATATTAGAAACAGCATTTCCAGCAACAATCATCATGTCACAACATCATTCAAACAACAAATACAAACCAACACATAAACATACCATGTCAAGCACATAAAGGGTAAGTTCACTACCTTGCACCTCAAGCTTTCCTCTTACTTTTCCTTTGACTCCCTTGACTTTCCAACCATGTGGCATTTGGCAACATCACTAAACATCCTCTTGGATGTTTCAAAGGTCCTAAACATAACCATAATGATGACACAATCCATTAGTACCATTAGATTACATAAAGTTCAAGACTAGCTTTCTTGAACCTCAACCCCTTTCTCTTAGTCTTAGGGTTTTCTTTCTAACTTTTCTAATATAAATCTTATCATTTTACATCCTTATGATCTATTTCCTATCAATTAGGACCACTTTAGATGGCTTTAGATTCAAGAATATCAAATCTGGAAATTTTGGTTCGCGGGTACTGTTCACGCAGAATCTCCAGAATTTTTGCTCAACTTTGAAAATTCATAATTAAATCTAGAAAACTCCAAATTGAGTGCTTCCAAGTCTCACTGAAAGATAATTAAGTTAAATTTAAAGACAAATAGTTTAGGAACCAATTCTACGCCGAACAGTACCAGAATTGTACGGAACTCGACACCCTTCCAAAAGCTTAACACTGTTTCCAGATTTCAAACCCTAATTTTGAAAAATCACCATAAATCGTACACATATCCAAATGAAGTGTTCTACCCATGGATTTAAAGCTCACAGAGTGTACTTTAAGCATGCCAAATTTCAGAACCAGATATGAACAGTAACTAATTCGAAAAAGCCATCAAATCAGCACGTAATTCTTCCAACTTTCACATAGATCCACTTGGATCTACCATACTTTGAGGTGTTCTAGCAAGATCTAACAACCAAACTCCCTTCCTCACTCATCAACCATTTCGACCAGCCATCAAAAGGGAGAGAAGACATATTTTCAACCATAAAAGAGAAAGAAACCAAGGCAAGAACACATCTAGAGCCAAGAACTCACCTTGAACCTTGATTGTATGACCAAAGTTGATGCCTTTCTCTTGGTTTTCCCTCAAAACTCTCTCTTTTTCCTCTCTCTTCATGCCTTGCACGAAATTACCATCTGATTTAGGGGAGAGATGAGCTCATTAATGTGTACAAAATATCCCACCAACCATCATTAATGTTATGCCAAGTGTCATTAGCCTACTTAATCTTAATCCTCTCTCTTAATTAACTTAAATCATAATGTAATTAAATTCCAAAGTCAAGATCCTCTCCATTGGTAGCTTGACACTTGGAAAACTTTAATTACCATCCATTAAAGGCTTGACAAGTGGCGACTTGTGGCCCAAGTAAAGTGCAAGACTCTGATTAATACTTTATCGGTGCACTTTTACTCCGGGTTTAACTTCTTTTCTCTAATTACAGTGCTCTGGCCTCTGTAATTATTTTTTGTCAGATGCCTTTTGGGTTATGTAATGCTCCAGGGACTTTCCAACGTTGTATGATGGCTATATTCTGTGAATTTTTAGAGGAATGTATGGAAGTCTTTATGGATGATTTTACTGTTTATGGTGGTTCTTTGATGATTGTCTTGCTAGTCTTGAAAAGGTTTTGAAAAGATGCATTGAAAAGAATTTGATTTTGAACTTTGAAAAGTGCCATTTTATGGTCAATGAGGGGATAGTTCTAGGACATTTGATTTCTAAAAAGGGAATTGAAGTTGATAAAGCTAAGATTGAGGTTATATCTTCTTTGCCTTATCCTGCCTGTGTTAAAGATATTAGATCATTTTTGGGTCATGCGGGATTCTATAGGCGGTTTATAAAAGATTTCAGCAAGATTGCTTTACCTCTCTCCAAGCTTTTACAAAAAGATGTGAAATTTGATTTCGATGATTCTTGTAAAGTTGCCTTTGGTGATTTGAAATCTAAACTCATTTCTCCTCCTATTCTTGTTGCACCAAACTGGACCATGCCCTTTGAAATTTCATGTGACGCTTCTAATTTTGCTGTAGGAGCTATGTTGGGCCAGAGGGAGGAGAAGCTCTCAAGAGTCATTGCCTATGCTTCGAAAACACTGGATGCAGCTCAAGTCAATTATACCACAACAGAAAAAGAGCTATTTGCAGTTGTTTTCGCTTTAGAGAAATTTAGACCTTACTTGTTAAATTCTCATGTGACTGTTTTCACTGATCATGCAGCTGTTCGCTATCTTCTTAAGAAACCACAATCGAAGCCACGATTGATTAGGTGGACATACTTCTTCAGGAATTTGACATTGAAATCAAGGATAGAGCCGGGGCTGAGAACCATGTAGCCGATCACTTAAGTAGGCTACCTGATGATACACGGGGAGTAGACTCTTCTGAACTCACCTGTGATTCCTTTCCTGATTCAGTATTATGTGCCCTAGCTGTTAAAGAGCCTTGGTATGCGCATATTGTTAATTATCTTATAACCGGACTCACCCCTCCTTTATGTCTAAATTTCAGGCACAAAAACTTCAAAGCGAATCGAGGCACTACATCTGGGATGCCCCTCACTTATGGCGGATATGTAGTGACCAAGTTATAAGAAAGTGTGTGCTAGTGAAGAGTTTGAGTCTGTCATTACAGCTTGCCATTCAATGGTTTGTGGTGGTCATTTCAGTGCAAGGAGAACATCTAGGAAAATTCTAGATTCTGGTTTTTACTGGCCAACCCTTTTTAAAGATTCTTATGATTTTTGTCGGTCCTGTGACAAATGTCAACGTTTGGGGGTTAGGTAAAAGGCATGAAATGCCTCAACAACCTTTACTGTTTTGCAAAATTTTTGATGTTTGGGGGATTGATTTCATGGGTCCCTTTCCTCCGTCCTTTGGTTTTATATACATTCTTCTAGCTGTTGATTATGTTTCCAAATGGATAGAGGCTGTACCTACTAGAAAAGATGATGCCCAAGCGGTTTCTAAGTTTCTTAAGTCTAACATTTTCTATAGGTTTGGGATTCCAAGGGCTGTGGTTAGTGATAGAGGTACCCATTTTTGTAATAAAGTGGTAGATAACTTGTTTTCTAAATTTGGTGTCACCCACAAAGTCTCCACTGCATATCACCCCCAAACCAATGGCCAAGCTGAAGTGTCCAATCGAGAAGTGAAACAAGTGCTGGAGAAGATAGTCAAACCATCCAAGAAAGATTGGAGCCTAAGATTAGAGGAAGCATTGTGGGCCTACAGAACTGCCTATAAGTCGCCAATTGGAATGTCTCCTTATCGTTTAGTCTTTGGCAAAGCATGCCATCTACCAGTAGAGTTGGAGCATAAGGCATATTGGGCAGTCAAACAATGCAATATGGATTTGCAATCTTCTGGGGTGGAGAGGAAGTTGCAGCTGCAAGAGCTTGAGGAACTAAGATTGGAGGCTTATGAGAATGCTAGACTGTACAAGGAGAAGACAAAATTGGTGCATGATAAGGGTCTCCTACGGAAGAACTTCAAGGTGGGAGACAAAGTGCTGATGTTTAAGGCCAGATTCAAATTTAAGCAAGGAAAATTCAACACCCGTTGGGATGGGCCTTACACAGTCACAAAGGTGCATAATTTTGGAATGGTGGAGCTTCTCGATGAGAAAACTGGAGCAAACCTTAAAGTTAATGGCCATCAGTTGAAGCTCTACCATGAGAACCAGAAACCCCCTTAGCTCCCTGGTAGTTTCTTTCCTTCACTCATTTACATGCTTTTGCTTAATTGTTAATCTTGTTATGTTACATGCGTTGTATGTTGAATGAGTGTGGGGGAGAAACTCCCTTCAGTAGGAAAGTAGAGTAGTTATAGCTAATTTCAATAAGACTCCCCTGGTAGTTTTTGATCTCTCTCCTATCTTGTTTCATGCCTGATGAATTGGTGTTTTAAATGAATTATATGATTCAATTTGATTGAGGAATCTTATCTGTGGTATACTGCCTATTCATGGATTTGTTGAACACCTCTTGATCTCTTTTGAGGCATTCTAAAGTTTTTGAAATATCCAGCCTTGTCTGTTGTTGGTTGTTGTGTTTATCTGGGTTTAAGTGTTTTTTCTTTTACTCTGTGCTTTCTGTGGTGTTTCGCCGCGGCGAAACTCGCCGTCCCTGTGTGTTTCCTCTCGGGATTGTTTCGCCGCGGCGAAACGTCTTTCTTCTGTGCGTTTCTTCTCGGGCATTGTTCGTCGCGGCGAACGTGCCGTTTCTGCATTGTAGCGTTTCGTTTTTTTTTTGCTGATTTTTTCACCCGTTTTTCCCATTTTACCCCCAGTCTGAACCGCCTGCCCCTCTTCCCTTCAACCTATTTTGGTCTTTTCCCATCCCCACTCAATTAAATCCCTTTCATTCCCATCTAATTTCTTAAACCGTCGCTCCCCCCTCCTCTTAAACGGTCGGCCCCTCATTTTTTTTCCTCTCCCTTCCCCCTGCTTTCGGCTTGCAGCTTTCGTTCCGTCTCTCTGCTTTTTCCAACTGCGCCTCCGCTCCGCGCCTTCCGTCTGTGTCTTCCCGTTCGTTGCCGCCGCTCAGCTCTGTTCGTGTGTGTGTTCGGCGTCTTAGCGTGTGTTCCCCATCTCTTCTCCTCTCCCTTCTTCCATTTTTCAGTTCCCTTTATCCCTCGCTCCAGCCGCGCATCCGTGTCGTTCTCTCCTTCTTGGTATGTTCTTCCTTCTCCCTTGTTCTTTCCTTTAGTTTAGTTTAATTTAGTGGTTTCTAAGTTTATTTGTTCTGGTTTTTGCTATTGGGTTAGTTTGTGGTTAGTGTAGTTGCGTGGCCTATAGGTTACCTAATGATTCATAGTGCATTGTCTTTTTAATTAATCTATTTGCTCAATTTTGAAAATTTTTAGTCCTCTGAAAACCTATGAATCATTAACTAACCATTTGCCACTGTTAGGTTTTAATTTTGTTCATTTCTGTGTTGTTTAGGTTGTAGGTCTTTTTGTTGTGATTAGTGTTTTTTCTGTTTGTTGCTCCAGGATATGCCTCGCACCAAAAACCCTGAACCTTTACCCGTGTCTGAGTCTGAGTCTGACTCTGAGGGACCCATAACCTATGATGCCATCTATAGGGTAGTGGACAAACGCCCTCTCCTTAGGGAGAGAGCCTTTCCCCTTGAACCATCTGACCATCCCTTTGTCAAAAGACTCCAGGAATCCCAAATGCTTGAATTGGCTCGCCCACAAGCCAATGGTAATGATGTCTTTGTCCGCCACTTCTATACCTACGCCCGCCTTAATGGCATGCTATCCATTCCCTTCCGGGGCAAGAATGTGAACTACACTTTCACTATTCTTAACATAAGAGACCACTACCGACTTCCTGTAGTCCGTAATTCTCAGTACTCTCATTATCGCGATAATTATCCTTATGATGAGATCCTCCAGACCCTATGCCGGGATGGTGCCACTTGGCATCGTCCCCGCACTGCTGAACTGTACCTAAAACGTTCTGATTTTCGGCCTGAGGCAAAGCCGTGGCTACACTTAGTCTGCAATAACATCCTACCCACTTCCCACCTCCAGAACCTCCCCAAACGCCAAGCTCTTATTGTTTTTCTCCTCATGACCGGCAAATCCTTTGATGTAGCTGAAATCATTCAATCCGCCCTCCATTATTCCGTCACTACCAAAAAGGTCACCAATAGCATCATCTTTCCCCATCTTGTTTCTGACCTTTTCCGCAAGTACGGAGTTCCTTCATTTGATGATGACAGCTACTTCGAACCTGCACCTTTATTCCGGTTTGAGCGCCTTAAACTACCCACCATTCCACCCGACCCACCTGTCCATCCCGTTTACGATGTTAGTGCAGGCCAGGCCGCCACTGATCCAGCCGAGGAAGGCCCTGATGTTCCAGAACCTCCCCAGCCCGTCACCTTAGACACGCTTGCCGATGATATTGACGAGCTGTCTGAGGAAGTTCATCAGATTCGCGTTACACTCATTCGGGAGATAAAGCGACAGAAGGACCGTGATGCCCTATTTGAGCGAGAACGTCACTACCGCCGCCGTTTTGATGCTTTGCTTGCGGATCGTTTGAACTTCGCTTTACCGGCTGAGGAGGAGGAGCCACAGCACCATATGGGTATGGACGGAGCCGGCACATCGGGTGCAGGACCGTCAGGATCTGGAGCAGCTGACCCTGAGCATCTGTCTTAGTTTTCTGTTTTTGTGGTTTTCTGTTGTTTTCTTTAGTTCTTTTGTTTCATGTGTTGTTTTGAGGCTGGATTGTTTCTTACACTTTATGGTGCCTCATTGGTTTTTACGCTTGTTCACTTGGATGATTTCTGATTAGTTTGCTTTAATCTTTGTTCGATTTTCACCTCTGCGCCTCCTTGCTCATATTTGCTGTCCCTAATCACCCTTGTTCACAAATTGAGGACAATGTTGTGTTTAAGTGTGGGGGAGGTCTATATTGTGGATTTTAGCAAATGCTTCTCGTGCATCCATGCATTTAGATGATTTTGAGGTGTTTTTGAACTAATAGATTGGTTTAATTGTGAATATTTTGAGTTTAGTTGCTGAAGAGTTGAAATTGCACAGGAATTTTCGCTTTCTGCCATGTTTCGCTGCGGCCAACTTCTTAGTTCGCCGCGGCGAATCCCCCTCTTTCACGTGTAATAAGCCATTCGGCCATGTTTCGCCGCGGCGAACCCCTAAAAAAAAAAAATCTTTGCAATTTCAACTGGTCTTCAGAAAATTTTCCCGGGCTTAGAATCTTTATGCTCCTGCAATTTTTTAAAATGGATAGAAAGTTCAGAGTTTACTTGTGCTTTTAGAAAAATTTTCATGCTTTTAAATGAGGGTTGAACTTAGACTAGTTATTCTCATGTTTTTGACAGATAGTAAATGATGATGTGCTTTGAAATTATGACTATGTGGTTGTTAACTTTTGAGATTGACTAGTTGAGATTTGAGCCTTGTTGGAAGGATTTTTGGACCTTAAGTTATTGAATTGAGTGAATCTGCTTATTTCATATTTCTCTAGAACTTGTTTTCATTCTTAATCGAAGCTTAGCGAATCAATTTTGTAAAAATGATAGAGGCATTCGATTTCATACCCGCATTTCCCAAACACAAACCCAATCATTTTACCATTGCAAACCCTTTTGAGCCTTCATCTTTAGTACATGCATGTAAAAAAAAAAAAAAGAGAGAGAGAGAGAGAAGTTGCTCATACGAAAAATATATATATATATATATACAAAAAGGGTTAGAAAAAGAAAAAGAGATATATGCAAAAAAAAAAAAAAAGAGGAAGAAGAAGAAGAAAGAAAGAAAGAAATAAAGATATACATATTAAAAATAAGTAGCTTCTCTCCCAGTTTTTATGTCTTAATAATTTGCATGTTTGTACTCATTTTCATTTTCATTTTCATTTCATTCATTCCGACTGACCTCCATTCTAAATTTTGACCCCTAAAAGTCCTCTTGATTTGCAAAGTTGTTTCCCATGGTGGAGAGGTAGAATTATTACAAGCCTATGGTAGAAATTGGATTGAGTAGACTTGGAGTGAAATAACCCTAAAGACAAGTGAGTTAAGAGTGAAACACTTATCCGTGAGATGGATCTTTCTTAATCAATCTTTTAAGTTAATTTTCTATTGTGATCGTTTTCTTAGCATATCTTTGTTTACTGATGTCAAATCCATGAGAATTTCTTACTAATCTTCTGCTTTCATCTTTAAGCATGGTAGTGTTTCTCTTTGTGCTAGTGTCACTTTGAATTATTCTCGCGCTTTGTTCAGGAGTACAAAGGTCTAAGTGTGGGGGAATTTGATTGAGCTCAAATTATTAGTTTCTTTTCATATCATTATCCATGATTTTGTCATCCTTTCTGGTCCTTTTTAATGAAATTTGTGCTTAACTGAGATTTATGGTTCTTACTTTAAGTTAGTGTCATTTTGAGGATTAAATTGTCATAATTGGTTGTTAATTGGATTCAATTGACCTCTAGGACAATTGATACTTCATTTTGTTATTTTTTTTATTGTAGGACACTAAAGATTTGGGGCCAGAATTGAAGAACTCAAGGCAAAAGAAGCAAGGGAAGATCCTCTGCCTAAGTTCGCCGCGGCGAAAATCCATCCATGAAGACAGGTCTCTGCCATGTTTCGCCGCGGCGAACCTATTCTTCCCCGCGGCGAACCTCTCGAAGCAGCAAATCTCAGACCCGACCATTTCGGGAAATTTTGACCTACCCATTCCCAAAAACCGACCCATGCACGTAAGTTTCGGGTTAGAAACCCTATTTTGGGTATGATGAGGGGGGATGACCATTATTCAGCCACCATCTACGTATCTTCCATCCTCTTCTCTCATTTCCACCTCAGAAACCCTAATCCCATTTCCATTTCTCCCATCTGCTGCTGCCATGGCTGAAGAACAATACCTAGTTGGAGTTGATTCAAGAGTTATGACTAGCTAAGCTTCTCAACTCTTGAATATGGTGGAAGAAGCATGAGTTCACAAAGCTTCAAAGGGGAGTTAGCTTCATCTATAAGTTCTAGTTCTTTGTTTATGAATTTCTAGGTCTTAGGATTTGTAAATTTGGGCTGAACTATTTTGATTATGGTTGTAATCAATTCTGGATGATTGTTTTGTGTATTGGATTATTAGTGTTGAATTTGAGCTTCAATACATGTGGTTACATGTATGTTTTTATGCAACTCTTTTGATACTCTCTGTCTTGCATGGTAATGTGTGATTATTGAGTTGATCTGGGCTTGCATTTAACCAAGTGCATTAATTAATCTTAATACACACACTAAGTGAGCTTAATAGGATCTTATGAAATGGGTACCATTGATTAAGATCCTAGACTTAAAGAGTTCTTTAAGGTTTTTCATTTAGAAAACTTGGTGATTTCTACTCCCATACTTATTTTGAACTATGATTGCTTCAAAGCTATATTCAAGAGATTACATATCATTAACTTCACTTCATTACTACTATCTTAGAAAAATCCAAAAACATAGTCACTTAGATTTGAATTAATTGCATTTAGTTTTAGCATTTCATTAATGGATAAAAACACCAAAAACCCCTTTTTCATTACTCTGCATAGCATTAATCTAACTTAGACATCTAATTTAGGCTCCCAAAAGAGAACGACCCGAGTTTGCACTACTGCATAGCTTGGATAAATTTTGAGCGAGAACCTCTAAGCGAACGACAAGAAAAGGGCTCTCTTTCAGTTTTGCATTTTCTAAAATTTTTGGGTTCAGGTTACGTCCTCATTGTTTTCAAGTCGTGACCTTAAGCCTTTTTGAACCTAATTTGTTCCCTTTATTTGTTGAACTCGCGACCTCACTGTCCTTCAGGTCGTGACCTGAGCTCCAGAGGAGATTTTAAACCTTTGATTCACCCCTGTTGTTCTAGACTGCAATTTCTCAATGGATTTTCACTTTACCTATTGAGGATTTGCAAGAAATTGATTTTAGGCAATTGAAAATTATGAATGCTTTGGTTTTCTCATGATTTTCCTAATGGTTTTAAACTGCAAGTGTCCTAATTTAAAATCTTTAACAATTTTGCTAAAGTGAGTCTGGCAAGGGGTAACTATAGGCTAGTATAGGAAAGTGCTTGGTTTGTGGGCCTAGTGTGGGTTTTAGTTTCCTTTTTAGGGTTGTTTGTTTTGTGTGCTTACTTTGGTTGTTTGTTGTGTGTTTGCTTTGTGCTCAAATGCCTTGCACCAAGAACCTCGAGTCTTCAAGCTCAAAAAAACTTCACCCCTATAAGGAGACTTGACTTACAAGAGAGAAAGTAGTGAAAATGTTTGCCAACAGGAGGGTGTTACAAGAGCAACATTTCCCAAAGACTAAGAAGTACAACTTTTATAAGCTCGCCATGGCACGAGGTTTGAGGGAACTTATGAAAAAGAGGAATAAGGCTAACTTGACTTTGGTAAGAGAGTTCTATGTTTGCTCTGCTATGGATGCAAATATAGGGATCACTTTCAGAGGGAGTAAATGTTATTTCAGCTGAGATGCTGTTGAGAAGTTTTACAAGCTTCCGCAGTCCTTGTCTGCGAATACCAACATTGGAAGACTAGACTTGAGCAAGTTCCCTGGGAAGAGGTTTTCTAAACCATCAAGGTAGGGGGAGCTGGTTGTGTAACATCCTAAGTCTTATCGGGTTTTAATAGCCTCTTTTGGGTTAATTTTGAGGATAGATTAGCAATTTAATCTTGATCTTGGTGTTTGGGTTGAATTTGAGGTATGTTGGAGGAATAGGTGAACGTACCCCTCTCAGGGTATGTTCACCGCGGCGCACCGGGAGTTTTAGAGGGGAGTGTCTTCTCGGGAAGGTTTGGCCGCGGCGAAGTTGTTTAGGTGAGCGAGGCTTCGCTTTTGGGAAGGTTCGCTGCGGCGAAGGTAAGGGTATGCCGCGGCGAAGTTTTTCTGGGCGAGCGAGAGTTTCCTCTCGGGAAGCTTTCGCCGTGGCGAAGATTGGAGTTCGCCGCGGCGAAGTCGGGTTTTCAGGCGAGTAATCCCTCTCGGGATTAGTTCACCGCGGCGAAGATTGGGGTTCACCACGGTGAAAGGTCCCAAATCTATATAGTCGCGGGAGGGTTCAGCGTGCGAAAATAAGAAAATCTGAAGGAGGAGAGAAGAGCTCTGCTAGGGTTTCGAACTTTTGGCTTGGAGGGGGCATTTCTAAGGATCCATTACCTCAAGTAAGTGATTTTAACCTCTAATCTTCTTTCTTTCTTGGAATTTCTTGGAATTTCTGAGGATTTTTGGTGGAACCCTAGGATTTTCTAAGTTGTGATGAAATTGAGGTTTTTGACCGATTGTTTTGAGTTTAATTGATTGCTTTGGGTTAGTTTAAGTATTTAATCGGTGTAGTTTCCTTGGATTTAAAGAATCTTGAATTTTTGGAGTTAGGGCTTATGGAGATGGATGATTTGGTATTGAGGATGACAATGTAGAGGTTGATTTTGAGTTTTGTGAATTGGGTTATGTTAAGGAGGGTTAAATTGGATGTTTAATCGGTTTAGAATTGTTGTTGGAACCTTAATTGCTTAAATAGATGTTTGGGTGTAGAATTCCTATAGTGGGTCCTTGAGGTTATGTATTTTAATTGATGTTTGGAAAGGAATTAAGGTTTTTATGGATTGGTATGACTTTAGAGTGTTGCCTTGATAGATATACCCTTTGAGTTGGGTAGAGTTTTGATAGGAGATAGGAATTTTGTGTCCCCAAGTGTTGTTTTGGCCACATTATTAGTTTGAAAGCTAATATAGGATGGTTGTGTGTTTGTGTGCTTGTGTAGACCGGTTGTGAGTCTTGGTGGTGCACGGGGCCACATCGTTGGTTTGTTATTCCTTGCTCAGGCGAGAGGTAACCACTTTCCAATCCTTAGTACTTGCTTCTGTGGTATTGTGAGTAGATTTATGTTTTGTGCTCTAAGTAGTAATTATGTTCAAACTGTATGTTGTGTATAAAAAGGAAAACCGTCTTGTGGGGTTTCGACTAATGATGAATGAATTTTGGAATTGTGAAAGATATGCCACTGAATGAGGTTAATTGTGAAATGATTATTACTCTTTGATTATGACTTGAGCATGATGCATTAATTGGGAATTGGTGAGAGTTTTGTCTGTTACTACCACGTGGTAAGGCCTCCATTAATGCATGATGGTTGGCTTAGTACGTCCCCCATAGTGAGGGATAGGCCTTTTTGGCTCCCTACGTCCCCCAGAGTGAGGGATAGGCCTTTTATGGCTCCTTACGTCCCCCATAGTGAGGGATAGGCCGAGTTCGGCTCTTGAAAATCCCCCAAAGTGAGGGATAGGGTTGATGGGAATTGCATCGTTTCACTCGCATAAATTGTTGTGGCTGTCTTGTTATTATATTATTTGTGAACTGCCCCCACTTGACACCTCACGAGCACCTATTTAGTAGTACCTAGTATTGGAAAGGTTGGTTACTGGGACTTTGTCTCACCCCGTGGTTCACAATGTTTTCAGGTGAAGTTTCCGGGCGTGGGCCATCGGGAAGAGACACAGAGGCTTGAGCTTGGTTAGCTTTAGGCCTCTAGCATTTGTATATGTATGACTAGTATATATTGCCACATTTAGGACTGCTTTTTGATATATTTGATTACCCGGCCTTGTTGTACACTGGAGAGAATGTATCTCCTTATTTTGGTCGGCCGGAGGCCATTGCTAGTGTTTTATGAACTCTGGATTATTTGGTTGGGAATCATTTAGATGGGCTGATGTGATGTGTTTTGTTACCCGGGCCGGAGGCTCGGAGGCCCAATAGATGTAAATGAATGATTTCAGTTGCATGCAACGATTTAAATGTGAATTCAAAATTGTGCAAATTTCTTCTTGCTATGGTAGTTCGTTTAACAGATTCTTCCTTTTCTACCATAGTAGTGATTTTTGATGAGTTATAATGTTTTGAGGAAAGGGCTTTACAGGTTGGACTGTGAAGGAAAGTAGGCGGAAAGTCTTCGAGGCAAGAACATAAATGCTGAAGCCAAGATTTGGCTAAACTTCATGACCTACAACGTGATGCCATCAGCCCACATTTCTGATGTTTCTAAAGAGGGCGCACTCCTTTTGCATGTCCTCATGACCCAGCAGCCAGTTGACATCCCTATCATCGCCCTGCACCAGATTAGGCATTGTGTCAACAATATCCAGACTGTTTTGGTATTTCTGCATGTGATCACGGATATGTGTGTAGCACACAGGATACCAATAAGCAAATCTGACTCTATCTTGGACCTTGCCATGACTAGGTGCTATGCCGCTTCCAAATCTAACAGAGAGAGAGAGAGAGGAAAGAGGGTGACAGAGGAAGGTCCAGATGAGGAGGCAGCTCAGGGGGGCTGTAGTTTCAACCTCACCTCCTTGAGTAAGCAGATTACTGAGCTTGGTGAATAAGTGATGAATCTAAGCAAGGAGTTCGATGCATACAAAGCTATTTCCATGTCTCATGAGTTCAGAAGGCAGAGGTTTATGGATCCTCTGATATTGGAGATGGCTAGGGCTCTCACAGTCAACTTTCCTTAAGAGTATGAACAGGCTTTCTGGGAGAACATCCTTCCTGCTACAAGCTACTTTAGTGAGGGTTCGGGGCAATCTTCTGTGGTGCTGCTACTGCTGCTGCTGCTGATGCTGAGATAGGAGAAGGGGATGTTTAGGCAGGAGGAGATACTGGTGAAGAGGAGATAAGAGAAGCAGAAGACTAAGAATAGTCTTTAGTTTCTTTTTAGTTTTTCTTTTGTTTCTGTTGTTCTTCCTTGAAATTGTGTAATTGAAGGCTCAACTTTGATATTTTTAAACTTTATTGCAATGAATGGTTGGTTTACTGTGTTCTTATTTGTGGTTGCTACTATTCTTTTCCCTTCCCCTTTGACAGTAAGGACACTATCAACTTTAAGTATAGGGGAGAGATTCATTTTGCTTTGCTATTTCCTAGTATTGCATCATTTCTGTGGTCGTTTTAGAAATTTTGGCAAAATTTTTTCTAAAATCCAATCTTTCATCATTATTCTTTGGCTTTGAATTGATTGTGGATGGTGAATTATTGTAAATTGGATTATCTCTGTCTATTTTGATGCTTGCTAAAAGGGTTTTTACTTGTTAAATGTTAGCCAAACTTTGAAAAACTTTCGTTAGTAGTTTCTATGACCTCAGGTCTCGACCTAATTGATTCAGGTCGAGACTTTACTGTTTTCAGGTCACAATCTCAACCCCCTCCCTGACTTAGTGCTTTCTGTGTACTCAGGCCACGATCTCACTGATCCTAGGTCTCGACCTGGCCTCTTTTACTGTGCACTACTTTCCTTCTCTTTGCTTTTTGCAATGCTGTGTAGGAGGAACCCTT
This sequence comes from Neltuma alba, assembly GCF_004799145.2. Classification (NCBI taxonomy): domain Eukaryota; kingdom Viridiplantae; phylum Streptophyta; class Magnoliopsida; order Fabales; family Fabaceae; genus Neltuma; species Neltuma alba. The sequence goes on along the minus strand of NW_021636276.1, from coordinate 172,217 downwards.
TTTAAGCTACCCTTGTATGTTTTTCAAGCAAACCATTACCTTTTTAATCTACCCTCATTGCGTCAAACAGTTTTTCTTGAAAACCATGCCCATCCTTGGACTTTTAAGCATATTGGATTTTGAAAACAATTTCTCTAAGACTTTATAGGTACTTTTAAGATCCAAGTATGTTCTTAAGTGATTATTTTGATCTTTTTAATCATCATCCTATGGGCTGCTTTTGTGACAAGTGTTCTAATACCTCGTGACTAATGCATATTGATTGAAACTTCTTGTATGAGCAATTGAGATATGAAACCCTTATTGGAAGGATATTCTTGAGCCTTAATCCCTATTTCAAGTGTTCCTTCATGTGGTTTAGATTCTCTAGAACTTGTTTAAGCCCTTGATCAAAATTACGTGTGCATTTATGATTTGATAGAGGCATTCTTTTCTACACCTTTCTACTCAAACACAATCCACAACCATCTATTTGTTGCTTAACCCTTTTGATCCTATACTTCCTTCATTTCGTCCATCATTTCGAGTGTTTGAACCTTTATGTTAATTGAGTTGGTTTTATCTTGATAAATACGACTTCCTAACCTTCACAGACTTTTATTGGGGATTTGAATTTTGCTTCAAAAAAAATGCAAAAAGAACAAAAAGAGCAAAGAAATACTTTTTACATACGCAAACTATAGCAACAAAATAAAGTTGAATAAAGAATTCCCTCAGTGGCAGAAGGTTGGGATCTGAACTTCCTTGTTTAAGAATAGATGATATTGACTCACATTTCTTTAATTCTTGACACTCGATTTCACCATTTTATGTTCCATCTAGCCTTTTCATCACTACAACCTTGAAAGTCTTCTTGATTCTTTACGTAAATGCTAAATACTAGTGGAGATTTTAGAGTTATCACAAGCTTATGGTAGGATGTTTGCTTCTTGAATGATTGAGAGAAAAGAACCCCAATGAGGAGAGATGAGCGAATCAAACACTTATGCCTTAGAGTGAATCTCTGTTGTTCATGCATTTAGAGTCAATTACATTTTGTATCTAATTACTTGGCATTATTCATGTTGTCATTCTTGCCTCCCTAAAAGATGCTGATTGATTAGTTCTTGAGATCATTTTTAAACATGCTAGTTTGCTTAATTGTAGCTATACTTTCTTTAGAATGATTCAAGTCTTTGTCCAAGAGTATAAAGGTTCAAGTATGGGGGAGTGATAGAACCCTAGCTTTATTTGGTTTTCTCAAGTATTTACCGATGTTTTGCAACATTCTTACCCTCATTAGGCACGCATTTATAGCTTTTTGATTACATTGGTTCACGCATTGCATTTTACTGTTTAAGGGGTAAAAAGGGTTAATTCTCCTTCTTTAATTGTAATTGCCTTGATACGTAATTTGTCAGTCTTTACGTAGCTCCCTTGTTGTGATTTTTCAGGCAATTGGAGAAGGACTTGAGACCCAAGATAAAGCATTTATGGAGCTACAATGTTATAAGGACCAAAACACAAGAGTTTGGAATATTCTACCTTCCCAGGTCGAGACATGGATTGCTGAGGTCGTGACTTGGATGCCCTTTTAATGAAACTACGTGTTTTGGACCTAAGTCAAGACTGAATGCTCTTTGTCCTTCTAGGTTGCAACGTGATTGTGACGTGAAACTTCTGATGTCGTAACCTGGTCCCCTCAAGTCACGACTTGACACTACTAAGGTCGCGACCTGAGTGCGTTAAGTGAAGCTGTGTGTTTTGGAATAGGTTCTTGAGCTTCTACACCTAAAAGGGGTAGCCACCACTAATAAGGAGAACCCCATTCTGCAGATTTGCAAGGATAAAATCCTCCTCTGTCACACCTTACTTATATAATTTCTTAGAATCCATTTAGAATCCTTTTTGACCACATTGGATGGTCTTGAGCTCAAAAATCTCCTTTAGGATGTTACTTTTCCAAAAATTATTGTTCACTGTGCAAATTTCAGATTATAGGTTCAACTTTGAAAAATTATAACTAATTCTACAAAAATCGTATAGAGGTGTTCCAAAATTATATGGAAAGCTCTTTCAATGCTCTTTAAGGGAAAAATATCCATTGGTACTTATTCTTGCCCAATTCATGCAATTTATTGGATAACGATTACTGTTTATTTGGTAAAATCTAGACTTTCCAGATTCTGTGCCTAAACTTTGGAAATTCATATCTCCTTATGTACACATCCAATTGAGGTGATCTATATCTCATTTTAAATCTTGGGATGTGTACTATGATTCTACCAAATCTTGTGACTTAACTCATTCATTTGATTAGTCAAACTGGAGCTACAAACTCACTGCTCTAGGACCTACGTTTTATCCCTTAACATCTCTTTATTTTAATTCTTTTTATTTCTTGGGCATACATAACATGGCTTACTCTTTCCCATTCATACTCATGCACTTTTATTCATGCCAATTGTAATTAATTACATGGCATCATTGACATCCATAACAGTAATTACATAACAAGAGAATTACATATTGAATGATAATAACATTCATTAACATCAACAATTCTCCACTTTCTTCTCCTTGCTTCTCATGCCATTATTGCCCATTGATGATTGACCTAAATGGTTGGTTAGGGAGGGGTGAGATTCAGGGGAATCTCAGTAGCAAACAATACCATATTAATCATGCAAGATGGATGCCAATGCACTACACGCAACTTGTTTCTTCTCTTGTTAATTAGTGACATACTAGCATGCTCAAAGCTAACTTCTTGATGCATGGCCATAGAGACATAATCTACTCATCATGAATAGCAATTATAGCAGCCAAAACATGTCACAATAACATTCAATAACATGTACACGGCAACACACAAGCATACAACATCAAGCAATGACAATAGGTAAGTTTACTACCTTGCACATCAAGCGTTCCTCTTACTTTTCTTTTGACTCCCTTGACTTTTCAACCATGTGGGCATTCAGTCAACATCACCAAACATCCTCTTGGATGTTCCAAGGTTCTAAACATAACCATAATGATCACACAATCTATTAGGACCACTAAATTACATAAAGTTGAAGATTTTAGGATTTTAGGGTTTTCTTTCTAACTTTTTTAACATAAATCTCATCATTTCCCATCCTTAAGATCCATTTCTTGTTAATTAGGACCACTTTAGATGGCCTTAGATTCAAGAAGATCAAATCTGGAAATTTTGGTTCGCGGGTACTGTTCACGCAGAAACTCTAGATATTTTGTTCAACTTTGAAAATTCATAATTAATTCTAAAAAAATCAAAATTGAGTGGTTCCAAGTCCCACTGAAAGCTCCTTAAGTTAGCTTTAAAGGAAAAATATTTTTAGGAACCAATTCTATGTTGAACAGCACCGGAATTGTACGGAACTCGACACTCCTCCAAAAGTTCAACACTGTTTCCAGATTTCAATCTCTAGCTTTGAAAAATCACCATAAATCGTACACATATCCAAATGAAGTGTTCTATCCATGGATTTAAAGCTTACAGAGTTTACTTTAAGCATACCAAATTTCCGAATCAGATACAAAATGTAACTTATTTGAAACAGGCATCAAATCATCATATAATTCTTCCAATTTCCACATAGATCCACTTGAAACAACCTCTAATCAATGTGTTCTAACCAAGTTTAACATCAAAATCATCCTCCTTTAACTCTTATTAATTTTGGCCAGCACCTTGTCCTAAGGGAAACCAAATTTTTCAACATAAAAACCAAAGATTCAAAGCAAGAAACAAGAGGAAACAACTTATTAACCTTAGATCTAAACTTGGTTGATCAAAGTAGGTGTCTTCCTCTTGATTTAAGCTTCAAGAATCAAAATTGCAAGAGTTTCCCCTAGTGCTCTTCAGCTTGGCCGAAAATGTGAAGGAGGGAGGGTCTATTTATAGCAAAAAATTTGGCTTGAATGGACCAAAATGCCCTTGGTAGCTAGAAGGAGTAAGGGCAACCTTGGAAGTTCAAGTGGACTTTTGCATCATCATTGCATCACTTTCTTGCATCATGCTTACCTCATTCTTCTAGAAGGTGCCAAGTGTCAAAAATGCGGTGGAGGAGAAGGGAGATTAGATCCTAGCCGTTAGATCAAACTTGTTTCATAAGTTTCCTCCGAATTTACTTGGCCCATGATTCTCCAGCTTTCTTTATGGCCTCCCAGAGCTCAAAAAATTCTTCTATCTACTCCATAAATTCCCTTTAATTCTAGACAATATCTATGAATTTTTTTAGGCCATAACACTTCCTTTAAGCCTTGCGTAAAAATTCATTTACTAAAATACTCTTTTATCGGCAAAACCGGCTTTTTAATTTATTAAAGCCACTCCATTGGCCTTTTGGTTGCGGGACTAATTTTATAAATTAGTACAACCTTTCAACCATTTAACCTCATTTGTATACATTTTTTAGGTCTCTTGCTATTTTAAATAATTACCTCAAATGGTATACTTTGTACCGGCCATAACCTCATAAATTCCATTTAAGTTGCCTCAGGGGTATTTTCGTCTTTTCTCTTCATAGAAGAGTCTTAGAATATTATTTCCCATTTTTTGGAATTTTCTTGGAATTCTCTGTATACTCTTCCATTTTTACCCCTGTTGGTTATAACTTTCTGAATTTACGATTTAGTCCCTGCTTGGACTTAGCTTCATATAATCCTCTCTTTGAGATTTCTAACTTAACCTTTGACCTGTATCTAGCCTCTTTTCTCTCTCTGGGCCTTCAAGACTTTACTGGAGCCTCTAACTTGATTATACTTGAGCCCCTAAAAACTTTCACTTTGCAGTTTAGTCCCTGAAATTGCTTTGACTTCCTTTCTTATCTTTGGGACTTTTGCTCAAAAGGAGTCTAGTAGCCTATCCAATTCAGGCTATTTCTGGTACTTCTAGGCCTAAAAGTTTGGATGTTACAATTCTCCCCCTCTCAAAAGAATTTCGTCCTCGAAATTTCGTTTCAACCCTCTATTCTTACCTTTAATGAGAGGTTAACTGAGGAGAATATCTCCACTTATACTTAACTCTGGCCTCTTCAACTTTTCATTATACCTCATTTCTGGGTTTCAACCCTGGACTTTATACTTACATAACTTGTCGTTTTATAGTTTTCTGTCACTTACATGAGCATGGCCTTTGCTTTTAAGCATTTTGTCACCGCTGCTCACATTCTTCCTATACTTTAGGCTCATTCTCTCATAATAATGCCACGACAGTATACCTGTCTTCTCGGTGTTTTACTATACCATGGCATTTCGGGTTCTTTTAATACAACCTTTATCCGTTCTTTGCTGTATACCCTGCCATTCCTCTTTACTTTAAGGGCATGTCTCCTTTCTTTCCTTCGTTGACTAGAACAGAATTGAGCCTAGTCTAATCGACAATAGACGTGTCTAGAACAAGTCAAGGGTACTCTCTCTATATTAGTCCAATGCTAAAGGAGATTTCAGTATTTTAAACTAATCTCTAGTCATCGTCTTCCCAAAGAGGTACTGTACTCTTACCCTTATGGCTCAGCAACTTTCTTTTAGGCTTGGTCTACTATGACCTCGGGAGCTACTGCGCTCTACCATAAGCCTTTTTAGGATCCATCATGACCCTGGAATACTATCATCAATCTGAGCCATCTTAGGATCTCTAGGAGACTCTAGACCATAGAGTTGAGTAATAAAATAAGTCACCTCCACTCAGCTAGTAACTTGACTGATTATTCCCCAAAATTGATCACATATATCAGTATTGTCTTCTTAGGCCCTACTCAATCCTTTCTGTCAACTCCTGGAATTCTTAGCCATTCCATATTTCTTTAGCCCTTAGTTTTAGCTTCCTTGTGCCACTTCCCTTTTCTTTATGCCTTTTGAATCCCTAGGCACTGGCTCATCTCTAAAGCCCATTAACTTGCCATTATATCAATGCCAGCCTGCCTTGTCTTAGGACTCTATAGTCCTTACTGTCTCGTAACAATTTGGACCACATCAAGAGAGGACTTATATCATCACATTCTCATTATCCTTCAGTATTCTGTAGTACCCTGTTAAGCTCAAGGAGCATCTGTTTGCATATCACACTTCTATTGTCTTAACCAGTTTCACTCTCTCTCGCTCTCTGGGTAAGGTCTGTCCTGTGCCTTGTCTTGGCTACTTCTACTTTTCCTGTGGGAGGACAGATTGCTTTGATTGGAGCATTATCATCTCAACCACTTGCTTTCTATTTCATTTCTTCAGAGGATAGCTTACTCTTACTAAAGTAGCATCACTCTAATTCGGAGAACTACTTCCTAATCTTAGAGAGGTACTTCACAGTCAAGACTTTCCTCATATGCAATCTCAGCCAGTGTACATTCCTCGAATACCATATCCCTATCAAAGGGAGCCTCTCCACTGGATTACTCAATCTTATAGGCAGTGGCATCTATCTATAGGAATCTCATCCCTTCGATTCCTTAATGGCCTGAGTCATATGATTGCACGCTCTTAGGTGCCTTAGGGACATAAAAGAGCACTGTTTAGTCCCTACATTATCATGCATCTAAGCATCATCGAGCTCTAGGTATCACCAGGAACTTGCTTATCTCTCTCTGTGCATTAGTCCCCAACGCAACCATCCACTATCATGTTCTTATTCATTTCCTTTCATCTCTATCCTCAAGAGGAATCTTGTCTCACTTTACTCTTTCTGACTTTTTTTACCTCTTGACCAATTATTCTCCTGGTCAGGTATTGATCACCATACCCTCATCACATCACATAGTAATTGTTTAATCACCTTATTGTGTGGTATCTAGGTCTGGCACCAATATCATCATTGACCCTTCATTCATTGTCATCTAATCTCTGCCCCTCTTGGTTCACTATCCCTTAGGGATTTCTACCTTTATTCAGGGATTTAAACAAACCTCAAACATCTCATCCTGTCACCATGCCTCTATCGAGGTCATATCGATTACTTAAGATATAGGTTGATGTTCGGTTCCCTCACTAGGGCATTAACTTATACCTCTGACTAGCTTACGGTACCCATAACCAATCATTTCTATGGTCATATGCTAATCATAAAGTGACCATATTACACAGCAGGCATTGATCATTAAAACATCTCTGCTGTGTGACATTCCAGTCAGGTATCTTAATCGATCACCCGAGGCTTAGGTTGTCACCCTGCTTCCCTATTAGGGTCTGGTGTAACATCCAGACTTTTAGGCCTAAAAGTTCCAAAAATAGCCTAAATTAAATAGGTTATCAGACCCCTGTGAGCAGAAGTCCCAAAGATGAAAAAGGAAGTTAAAGCAGATTCAGGGACTAAACTACAAAGTAAAAGTTTTCAGGGGCTCGAGTATAATTAAGGTTAGAGGCTCCAGTAAAGTCCCGTAGGCCCAAAAAGAGAAAAGAGACTAGATACAGGCCAAAGGTTAAGCTGGAAGCCTCAAAGAGAGGATTATATGAAGCTAAGTCCAAGAAGGGACTAAATTGTAAATTCAGAAAGTTATGACCAACAGGGGTAAAAATGGAAGAGTACGCAGAGAATTCCAAGAAAATCCTAGAAAATGGGAAATAATATTCTAAGGCTCTTCTATGAAGAGAAAAGATGGAAATACCCCTGAGGCAGCTTCAACGGAATTTGTGAGGTTATTACCGGTAAAAAGTATACCATGTGAGGTAACTATTTAAAATAGCAAGAGACCTCAAAAATGTATACAAAAATGAGCTTAAATGGTTGAAAGGTTGTACTAATTTATAAAATTAGTCCCGCAACCAAAAGGCCAGTGGAGTGGCTTTAATAAATTAAAGAGCCGGTTTTGCCGATAAAAGGGCATTTTGGTAAATGAATTTTTATGCAAGGTTTAAAGGAAGTGTTATGGCCTAAGAAAATTCATAGATATTCTCTAGAATTAAAGGGAATTTATAAAGTAGACAGAATAATTTTCTGAGCTTCGAAAGGCCATAAAGAAAGCCGGAGAAACGTGGGCCAAGTAAATTCGGAGGAAGCTTATGAAACAAGTTTGATCCAACGGCTAGGATCTAATCTCCCATCTCCTCCACCACTTTCATGACACTTGGCATCTTCTAGAAGGTTGAGGTAAGGATGATGTAATAAGATGATGCAATGATGATGCAAAAGTTCACTTGAACTTCCAAATTTGCCCTTACCCTTTCTATTAGCCACCAAGGGCATTTTGGTCCATTCAAGCCAACTTTTTTGGCTATAAATAGTGCCTCTTCCCCTTCATATTTTCAGCCAACATGAGTTTAAGAGGAGAAACTCTGCCAAAATTTAGAGAGAAAAACGTAGGGGTGAAGGCCAAGAAGAAGGAACAAAGTTCAAGCTTCAAGATCAAGGTATGTGGTGGCTGTAGCATCTGATTTGATACCTATTTTGAATTAGTTACTGTGCGTATCTGATTCTGAAATTTTCATGCTTAAAGTACACTCTGTGAGCTTTAAATCCATGGGTAGAACACTCCATTTGGATATGTGTACGATTTATGGTGATTTTTCAAATTTAGGGTTAGAAATCTGAAAACAGTGTTGAACTTTTGGGAGATTATCGAGTTCCGTACAATTCTGGTACTGTTCGGCGTAGAATTGGTTCTTGAAACTATTTTTCCTTTAAATTTAACTTAATTATATTTCAGTGAGACTTGGAAACACTCAATTTGGATTTTTCTAGATTTAATTATGAATTTTGAAAGTTGATCAAAAATTCTGGAGATTCTGCGTGAACAGTACCCACGAACCAAAATTTCCAGATTTGATATTCTTGAATCTAAAGCCATCTAAAGTGGTCCTAATTGACAAGAAATAGATCATAAGGATGGGAAATGATGAGATTTATGTTAGAAAAGCTAGAAAGAAAACCCTAAGACTAAGAGAAAGGGCTGAGGTTCAAGAGAGCTAGCTTTGAACTTTATGTAATCTAGTGGTCCTAATAGATTGTATGATCATTATGACTATGTTTAGGACCTTTGGAACATCCAAGAGGATGTTTGATGATGTTGACCAAAAGCTAACATGGTTGGAAAGTCAAGGGAGTCAAAGGAAAAGTAAGAGGAAGGCTTGAGGTGCAAGGTAGTGAACTTACCTATTGTCATTGCTTGATGTGGTATGCTTGTGTGTTGCCGTGTACATGTTATTTGCATGTTGTTGTGACATGTTTTAGCTGCTGTAATTACTATTCATGATGAGTAGATTATGTCTCCATGGCCATGCATCAAGAAGTTAGCTTTGAGCATGCTAGTATGTCACTAATTAACAAGAGAAGAAACAAGTTGCGTGTAGTGCATGAGCATCCATTTAGCATGATTAATTGGTATTGTTTGCTACTGAGATTCCCTCGAATCTCACCCCCTCCCTAACCAACCATTTAGGTCAATCAATGATGGGCACTAATGGCATGAGAAGCAAGGAGAAGAAGTGGAGAATTATTAATGCAAATGATTGATATGAATCTTCAATGTATAATTCTCCTATGCTGTAAATTATGTTATGAATGCCATCAATTCAATGTATATGCTTAGGATGTTTATGGCATGAATGAAAGTATATGAGTATGAACGAGAAAGATTAAGGCCATGTTATGTATGTCAAAGAAATAAAAAGAATTAAAGTAAGGAGATATTAAGGATAAAACGTAGGTCATGGAGCAGTTAGTTTCAAGCTTCAGTTTGACCTATCAAATGAATGAGTTAAATCACGAGATTTTTTAGACTTATAGTGCACATCCCAAGCTTCAAAATGAGTAGTAAATCACCTCATTTGGATGTGTATACAAAGAGATACGAGTTTTCAAAGTTAAGGCGCAGAATCTGGAGAGTCCAGATTTTACCAAACGAATAGTAATCTTAATCCAATAAACTGTACGTTTTCAGTGAGGATGAGTTTAGTTGAATATTTTTCCCTTAAAGAGCATTGAAAGAGCTTTCTGTAGAATTTTGCAACACCTTCATACGATTTTTCTAGAACTAGTTATGGTTTTTCAAAGTTGGACCTGTAATCTGAAAACTGGACAGTGAACAGTAATATTCCGAAAGTTAACGTCCAAATTGAAATTTTTAAGTTTAAGACCATCCAAAGTGGTCTGGAATGGGTCTAAATGAATGCTAAGGTACTATATAAGTAAGGTGTGACATCTGGACTCGTACTCCTTACTGGCTTACCATACTCTTAGCCATTACCCTCTGGAGACGTCTTTCAACTTTGACTCATTCTCTCGTCAAGCCTCTTAGCCCAACCATTCCTCTCTGAGGGGGAGTGTCTTATCAGTGACTCCTATCTCTCAGGTTACTCTCTCCCAAGCACGCTTAACTGAATAGTACTAACAGGCTCGAACCCTAGTACCTTGCTGTCTTAGGCCCTTTTTATTCTATCTTTAGTTATGTCTTTCCAGCTTACATTCTTATCTCTCACCTTATCTTAAGGATTTACCCGTCAATACTCAGTCTGTCTCTATATCACATGGGTTCTTCTTGTATCTAGAGCTAGCTTGAATATCCCCTTTTCTAGGTCTTATGGCTCTAACTCCTCTAACTTTGGCTTTCCTCTATTATTCAGAAGGAAATTGAATCCAGCCTAATCAATAATAAGGTTATCTGGAAGGAAAGCATGGGTACTCTCTCAGTACTGGTTTACAACTGAAGGAGGTTTCTACATCCTCAACTCATCCTTGCTCCTCATCTTCCCAAATAGGTACCAATCTCTGGGAGACTTAGACCATAGGACTAAGTGAAGTCATCTCCACTCAGTTGGTCACCATACTAATAATTCCCCAAAACTGTTCCAAGAACCAATACCATTTCCTTAAGCCTCCTATCAATTCCCTAGGCTACCTATTCATCTCTTTAGGTGCCTAAGCCAATTTGTCTTAGGAGTTCTCTTACTCCTCCAGTTGCTCTTACCGTCTCTTGCTACTTTAGAAAGGTACAGAGAGAGGACTTATGCAACTTCTCTTTCCTCTACTTTACCTTTCAATACGAGCATACTCTAACATGCATAATATCTAGCATTTTAATGCAAGGAGTGTAAGCTCTTACTGATTGCTATGCCCGTAGCATGCCAACCGGACATCTTATCCCTATAAGAGGGAGCCTCTTTCTCTGTTCGCAGCTACTTCTAGAGGTCATAGGGAGAGGACTTTTAAGGTTCTTTTTCTTTCTGCTTGCTCTAGTACTCTGCGAAGCTCAGGTACATCTAATCCTAGCTTCATTCTTGGCTAGTCATACTTCCATTAGATAAGGTCAACTCCACTTGCCTTGCCTTGGCTGCTTTCCTTTCCTGCTCGGATAGACATTTTGCTCTATCTTGAGCAACATCAATTCTAACTTGGAGGACTAATTCCCATTTTCTCTAGGAAGATTCCTGGCCAAGAACTTATCCCTTGAAAAGGGTGCCTCTCAATCTAAACCCCAAGTGACTGAGTATCTCTTAATATCATCGGGAACATGCCTACCTCATAATGCTAGTTCCCCGCACAGCTATCTGTCTCATTTTCATCTCTTTCTCTTCTTTTTAATCCTTAAGAATTCCACTAGGGTTATCTACCTTGACTTTACTATCTCCAAGTTTCTATTTATCTATTCAAGGACTTGAGATAGCTACTCTATCATAGTGCCCCAACTCTAACGAGGCTTTAAGAGTTTGTCCAACTTAGGTGGCCACTACACCCTCTTAGCGGTGTACAGACTCAACCCCTAACTAGCTTATTCAACTTATCATTACTCTTCCTCTTGAGGGGGAATCTGATAGCTTTTAAATAGTGGCTACTACTCTCTCTCTGATCTCTATTAGTCTTACTCTTAGTGACCTCATAGTCCATCAAGTTGTGCCGAGATACCACCTCAGCATCCGAGAGTCACTATCTCTATTCGCCATGACCAGAATCCTCATTCGCCACTAATTTTCTTGGTTCATCATGACAAAACGTACTTTCTCTTAACTTTTGCTAGTTTTACTTAGCTTCGTTCATCGTAACCTTAACCACTGTCTGAAGGACTTTCATGTCCTAGCCTTACTATGATCCCTAACTAAGTCAATTATTTCCCTTCAAGCAATGAGGGAAGGGTCTGGCTTACAACTCTAGGCCATTAGCACTTTTGGTTTCCCCTATCCTTAGGGATCACTAGTGGCAGAAAGTGATCTTTAGCTCTTCTTAGCTTTTATATCCATTTAGGAATCAAAGATAGCTACTTTGATCATGCTGCCTTAACCTCGTATCAAGGCTACAAATTGTATCTAACTTAGGTTGCCACTTGACCCTTTTTCTTCTAGGGTTTAGACTCATACCTCTATCTGACTTATAAGCCATTATTCCCTTTTCTTTAGAGGGAAGTCTTTATCTTTACACAGTGGCTACCTTCCTTTGCGTATAATTTCTTGTCATCATTTTATCTGTACCTTTCTCACAGAGGATCCCAACTTCATTTCTTAAAGATCCTTAATACTTATTTTCCCTAGAGCATTCACCTCCAACCCATAACCCTAGTTGGACCTTAGCTAGTATTCCACTACTAGCTCTAACCCGAACTGGGCTTTTCTAAATTCTTGCAGATGTTTCTCTTCTTCCTATGTCAGAACCTCTGCTCTGATACCAAAAGTATCACACCTTACTTATATAATATCTTAGAATCTATTTAGAATCCTTTTTGACCATATTAGATGGTCTTGAGCTCAAAAATCTCCTTTAGGACGTTACTTTTCCAAAAATTACTGTTCACTGTGCAAATTTCAAATTACAGGTCCAACTTTGAAAAATTATAAGTAATACTACAAAAACCGTATGGAGGTGTTCCAAAATTCTATGGAAAGCTCTTTCAATGCTCTTTAAGAGAAAAATATCCATTGGTACTTATTCTTGCCTAATTCATATAGTTTATTGGATAACGATTACTGTTTATTTGGTAAAATCTGGACTTTCCAGATTCTGTGCCTAAACTTTGGAAATTCATATCTCCTTATGTACACATCCAATTAAGGTTGGGATGTGTACTATGATTCTACCAAATCTTATGACTTAACTCATTCATTTGATTAGTCAAACTGGAGCTACAAACTCACTGCTCTAGGACCTATGTTTTATCCCTTAGCATCTTTTTACTTTAATTCTTTTTATTTCTTGGGCATACATAACATGGGCTTACTCTTTCCCATTCATACTCATGCACTTTTATTCATGCCATAAATATTGTAATTAATTACATGGCATCATTGACATCCATAACAGTAATTACATAACAAGAGAATTACATATTGAATGATAATAACATTCATTAACATCAACAATTCTCCACTTTCTTCTCCTTGCTTCTCATGCCATTATTACCCATTGATGATTGACCTAAATGGTTGGTTAGGGAGGGATGAGATTCGGGAGAATCTCAATAGCAAACAATACCATATTAATCATGCTAGATGGATGCTAATGTACTACACGTAACTTGTTTATTCTCTTGTTAATTAGTGACATATTAGCATGCTCAAAGCTAACTTCTTGATGCCTGGCCATGGAGACATAATCTACTCATCATGAATAGCAATTACAGTAGCCAAAACATGTCACAATAACATTCAATAACATGTACACAGCAAAACACAAGCATACAACATCAAGCAATGACAATAGGTAAGTTCACTACCTTGCACATCAAGCGTTTCTCTTACTTCTCCTTTGACTCCCTTGACTTTTCAACCATGTGGGCATTCGTTCAATATCACTAAACATCCTCTTGGATGTTCCAAGGTCCTAAACATAACCATAATGGTCATACAATCTATTAGGACCACTAAATTACATAAAGTTGAAGATTAGCTCTCTTGAACCTCAACCCTTTCTCTTGCTTTTAGGGTTTTCTTTCTAACTTTTCTAACATAAATCTCATCATTTCCCATCCTTAAGATCATTTCTTGTTAATTAGGACCACTTTAGATGGCATTAGATTCAAGAAGATCAAATCTGGAAATTTTGGTTCGAGGGTACTATTCACGCAGAAACTCCAGATATTTTGTTTAACTTTGAAAATTCATAATTAATTCTAAAAAAATCAAAATTGAGTGGTTTGAAGTCCCACTGAAAGCTCCTTAAGTTAAATTTAAAGGAAATATAGTTTTAGGAACCAATTCTATGCTGAACAATACCGGAATTGTACGGAACTCGACACTCTTCCAAAATTTCAACACTGTTTCTAGATTTCAATCTCTAACTTTGAAAAATCACCATAAATCGTACACATATCCAAATGAAGTGTTCTACCTATGAATTTAAAGCTTACAGAGTGTACTTTAAGCATGCCAAATTTTAGAATTAGATACAAAACATAACTTATTCGAAACAGGCATCAAATCATCACATAATTCTTCTAATTTCCGCATAGATCCACTTGAAACAACCTCTAATCAATGTGTTCTAACCAAGTTTAACATCAAAATCATCCTCCTTTAACTCGTATTAATTTTGGCCAGCACCTTGCCCTAAGGGAAACCAAATTTTTCAACCATAAAAACCAAAGATTCAAAGCAAGAAACAAGAGGAAACAACTTACTAACCTTAGATCTAAACTTGGTTGATCAAAGTAGGTGTCTTCCTCTTGATTTAAGCTTCAAGAATCAAAATTGCAAGAGTTTCTGGAACATCTCGATTTTTGAGCCTAGAAGTACTAGAAATAGCCTGAATGGCATAGGCTACTAGAACCCTTTTTAGTAGAGGTCCTAAAGATGAGAAAGGAAGTTAAAGCAGTTTCAGGGACTAAACTGCAAAGTGAAGGTTTTAAGGGGTTAAAGTGTAATCAAAGTTAGAGGCTCCAGTAAAGTCTCAAAGGCCCTGAAAGAGAAAAGAGGCTAAATACAGACCAAAGGTTAAGTTAGAAGCCTCAAAGAGATGGTTTTATGAGGTTGAGCCTAAGCAGGGGTAAAACCGTAAATTCAGAAAGTTACAGCCATCTGGCATAAAAATGGAAAGTACTAAGAAAATTATAAGAAAATCCCAGAAAATAGGAAATAATATTCTAAGCCTCTTTTGTTAAGAGAGATGATGAAAATACCCCTGAGGTAACTTAAAAAGAATTTATAAGTTTATGGCTCAGTTTGAGATGTAGAGGTAGATTTAATTGTTTGAGTCATAAGGAAACCTCAGAAAATTATGGTAAAATGGAGATGTATGATCTAAGAGACTGTAGAAAATTATAAAATTAGTCTCATCCCCAGAGGACCAGCAAAATGGCTTTAAGAATACTTAAAAGCCAATTGTGCCGAGAAAGGGCATTTTAAAGAATGATTTTTAAGTGGGGCTACAGGTTGAGTTATGACCTGAGAAAATTCACAGATTTTCTCTAGAATATGAGGAATTTTATGATATTTTTTGATGAATTTTTAGAGCTCTGGATTGAATAAAATGCTCCAGTCAAATATTAAATAATTTTGTCCCCTAAATAGGAGACAAAACCAAAGAAAATATCTAAGGGCCATCATGACGATGCTGAGTCATCATGCTGAGTCACCAAGCGTAATCATGACACCTACGAGTCATCATGCTCAGTCACCAAGCGTAATCATAACACCTACGAGTCATCATGCTGAGTCAGCAGAAGATATTTATGGACAACATAAAAATCAAAATGCAGTATGGGAATATTTTAGATAGTCCTTTGTCTACCCGTTATAGTGAAATCTCTACTGCATGACTCAGTAGGGTTAAGTAGCCTGTCAGTAAAGCTAATTATTTTCATCTATGCTCCTCTAAGATGGCACCATATGCGTACCTTTTTTTGTCCAGAATTTTAAGAAGAAGTTGTCTCGGTGATACAGGGTAAGTTAGGACCCGAAAAATATCCGATACGATGCAAGATTGACTTGATAAGTGGATAAATAATTAAGGAAATATTTTTACACGAATTTTCCATTTATTTCCTCCCTATTTTAATGCCAAGTTGATGAATGGGCATGAAAAGAATTCTTCAAGTTGTTAGAAGAATCTAGAGTAATCAAGAAGAGTATAGAAGAACCTAGAGGGAACTAGAAATCTCTAGAAGCATCTACAAGCTTCTTGAAGTCATGACTCACCAAGACACTTGTCATCTTCTTAGGCTATGTTGCTTAAGATGTGTACACGTGGAAAGGGTGGTTGAATGGAAGGCTAAGATCAAGTCTTATGCAAGAAGGGCATATATGGAATTATGAAAAGTATGAAGCCTATAAATACCCCCCATCCATAGTTCATTTTTGTGCAAGCACATTTTAAGGGGGGAAACTCTTGCAAAATCAAATCTAGAGAGAGAAAGAGCCATTTTTAGTGAGAGAAAGTCCACCTAAGTTCAAGCTTCAAGATCAAGGTATGTGATGGTTATAGCACTTGGTTTTATGCCTATTTCGGATTAGTTACTGTGTGTATCTAATTCTGAAATTTTGTATGCTTAAAGGACACTCAGTGAGTTTTAAATCCATAAGTAGAACACTTCATTTGGATATGTGTACGATTTATGGTGATTTTTCAAAGTTAGGGTTTGAAATCTGGAAACAGTGTTGAACTTTTGGAAGAGTTTTGAGTTCCGTACAATTCCGGTGCTGTTTGACATAGAATTGGTTCCTGAACTTAATTTTCATGTAAATTTAACTAAAGGAACTTTCAGTGAGACTTTGAACCACTCAATTTGGATTTTTCTAGAATTAATTATGAATTTTCAAAGTTGAGCAAAAATTCTGGAAATTCTGCTTGAATAGTACCCGCGAAGCGTAATTTCCAGATTTGATCTTCTTGAATCTATGGCCATCTAAAGTGGTCCTAATTGATAAGAAATAGATCTTAAAGATAGAAAATGATGAGATTTATGTTAGAAAAGCTAGAAAAAAAACCATAAAAGGAAGAGAAAGGGTTGAGGTTCAAGAGAGCTAGTCTTGAACTTTATGTAATCTAGTGGTTCTAATAGATTGTATGATCATTATGGTTATGTTTAGGACCTTTGGAACATCCAAGAGGATTTTTGATGA
The DNA here is from genome assembly GCF_004799145.2 of Neltuma alba. Lineage (NCBI taxonomy): Eukaryota > Viridiplantae > Streptophyta > Magnoliopsida > Fabales > Fabaceae > Neltuma > Neltuma alba. The sequence continues at coordinate 155,243 of NW_021636276.1, read as the reverse complement.
TGTTGACCGAAAGCCCTTGTGGTTGGGAAGTCAAGGGAATCAAAAGAAAAGCAAGAGGAAAGCTTGAGGTGCAAGGTAGTGAACTTACCCTTTATGTGCTTGATGTGGTGTGCTCATGTGTTGGTTTGTATTTGTTGTTTGAATAATGTTGTGACATGATGATTGTTGCTAGAAATGTTGTTTTTAATATGTTTCCCATGGCCATGCATTTTTATACCAAGCATAAAGCATGATGGCATGTCACTAGTTAAATTAAGTTTATGAAAAACTACATACCATACACTAGCATCCATCTTGTGCATGTATGTGGTAATGTTTGCTACTGAGATTCCCCCGAATCTCACCCCTTCATAACCAACCATTTAGGTCAATCAACGATGGGAAATAATGGCATGAGAAGCAAGAAGAAGTAAGCGGAGAATTATTCTTGTTAATGGATGAGACTGTTGATGAATGTATAATTCTCCTATTTTGTAAACTATTTTATGGATGCCAATGATGCCATGTATTTAATTATAATGTTTATGGCATGAATAGAAATGTATGAGAATGAATGGGAAAGAGTAATCCCAAGTTATGTATGTCAAAGAAATAAAAAGAATTAAAGTAAAAAGTAGTTAAGGGGCAAAACATAGGTCTTGGGGTAGTGAGTTTGTAGCTCCAGTTTGGCCTAGCAAATGAATGCGTTTAGCCACAAGATTTGGCATACTTGTAGTACACATCCCAAAAATTAAAATGAGAGGTAGATCGCCTCAATTGGAGGTGTACACAAGGAGATACAAATTTTCAAAGTTGAGGCACAGAATCTCAAAGTTCCAGATTTTACCAAATGAACAGTAATCTTTATTGATTAAACTGTACGAATTGGGCAAGGATAAGTCCAATTGAATATTTTTCTCTTAAATACATTTCAAAGAGCTTTCGGTATAATTTTAGAACACCTCAATACAATTTTTGTAGAATTAGTTATGATTTTTGAAAGTTGGACCTGTAATCTGAAATTTAAACAGTGAATAGTAACCCGAGTAATTATGTCAAAATTTTTAATCCACGGGCTTGTGTCGTGATCTGCTTGAACCAAAACGCTTACAAATACGCACTCTGACGGGTTAAAGGTAGGATGTTTCAGTTTCTCCTAGTGCTCTTCAGCTTGGCCGAAAATGTGAAGGAGGGAGGGTCTATTTATAGCAAAAAAATTGGCTTGAATGGACCAAAATGCCCTTAGTAGTTAGAAGAAGGAGTAAGGGCAATCTTGGAAGTTCAAGTAGACTTTTGCATCATCATTGCATCACTTTCTTGCATCATGCTTACCTCATTCTTCTAGAAGGTGCCAAGTGTCAAAAATACGGTGGAGGAGAAGAGAGATTAGATCCTAGCCGTTGGATCAAACTTGTTTCATAAGTTTCCTCCGAATTTACTTGGCCCATGATTCTCCAGCTTTCTTTATGGCCTCCCGGAGCTCAAAAAATTCTTCTATCTACTCCATAAATTTCCTTTAATTCTAGAGAATATCTATGAATTTTCTTAGGCCATAACACTTCCTTTAAGCCTTGCGTTAAAATTCATTTACTAAAATACTCTTTTATCGGCAAAATCGGCTTTTTAATTTATTAAAGCCACTCCATTGGCCTTTTGGTTGTGGGACTAATTTTATAAATTAGTACAACCTTTCAATCATTTAACATCATTTGTATACATTTTTGAGGTCTCTTGCTATTTTAAATAATTACCTCAAATGGTATACTTTGTACCGGCCATAACCTCATAAATTCTATTTAAGCTGCCTCAGGGGTATTTTCATCTTTTCTCTTCATAGAAGAGTCTTAGAATATTATTTCCCATTTTTTGGGATTTTCTTGGAATTCTCTGTATACTCTTCCATTTTTACCCCTATTGGTCATAACTTTCTGAATTTACGATTTAGTCCCTGCTTGGACTTAGCTTCATATAATCCTCTCTTTGAGGTTTCTAACTTAACCTTTGGCCTATATCTAGCCTCTTTTCTCTCTCTGGGCCTTCGAGACTTTACTGGAGCCTCTAACTTGATTATACTTGAGCCCCTGAAACTTTCACTTTGCAGTTTAGTCCCTGAAACTGCTTTGACTTCCTTTCTCATCTTTGGGACTTCTGCTCAAAAGGAGTCTAGTAGCCTATCCAATTCAAGCTATTTTTGATACTTCTAGGCCCAAAAGTTTGGATGTTACATCCTCCATCTTCTCTCTAGCCTCCATTGATCCTATACCCAAAACCTCTATTTTTCTTTATCTCTTCATCATTTTCTGCATTTTTGAACTGATTAAACCACTTTAACCACCTTCTTCTCTATTTTTCCAACCCCATTTTTAGCATCAACCATGGCTGTTCATTCCTGGAGCGATTGTGATCGGTTTGAAGACATGAGAGGCTAAATCCTTAGCCTCTTGGTGATAGAAGACAAAGCTTGAGCTCAAAGACCTAACAGGGGAGTTATCGGTTTAAACTAGTGTTTGATTCTGTGTTAGAGATTTCTAGATTTAGGGATTTCTGTATCTATTTCAAACTTGATTTATGATTGTAAATCTTGTGTTTAGACTATTAAATGTATATAGATTGGACACTGTTAATGTTGGATCATTCATATATATATTTATATTAGTTTTGAATCCTTGTGTTCAATCTGTGTGCTTGGTATTCAATAATTGTCGATTGACTTTCTGAGGACATTTGTATTATCCGTTCATCTACACTCTAAGTGGCTCATAACAATGTTTTAAGAGATGTTAATTAACTTTGATTAAAGTGAGTTTTCATTAATTAAGACATTGGACCCAAGTGATTACTTGGGGTTTTCTTCAAACTTAGAGACTTTCTAAAACTCCCAATCATTTTTCAGAGCAGTGATAGCTGAGTTTTCATTATCAAGAGACTGTTTCACCATAATTCCTTTTTAATCCAAAACATTTCTTCATTCAATTAAAACACTAAAAACATTTAATTCTCTGCATTTTACATTTATTGCACTACCCTTAAACAGTTGAAAACCCCCCTTTTTCTTTATCCAAATCATCATGTTTTTTATTACCAATTTAGACTAGGTTGTTTTTCAATAAAGCGTTTCTCAAGAAGAATGATTGGTTGCACCCTATACCACATTATTTGGTGCAATCACAATTTTGATGACCCGGAAGGTGACATCCCGGTTTGATCAAGTATTGTTCCATAGGATGCTCACCCTTTCCTTTTCTATGAAGATACTCTCTTATAAGCATGGATTTAAAATCCCTCTACCGTTCATCAAGTTGGTTAAACAGACAGTATCTTATTTCCTTAGTTACAGGAATGTCAACTGCAAGACAATACAATAGAGTTACAAGTAAATAAGCAATTATAATTGAAACAAATAGAGAAAAAATTTGTAATGTACCAAAATATCCTCCTAAATGGTTTGCTTCAAATTTTTGTCCACCATCCTCCAATTATGAATATCAATCCCAATCTTACTCCGTGTGAGCTAACCCACATAACTAATAAATTAAGCCCCTTCAAGACCTATAGCTTTCAAATCATCATCAAACTCTACTGTAATCCTCATGGGCTATGTAGTCTCATCACGTAAAGCCAAATGCCTCATACGGGTTGGCCCTCTACCCTTCCTCTTAGTAGTAAAGGAGCTATCGTCACCAGAACCCTATTGACTGAATCTGTCCATTTCTTGTTCAAAGAACAACCAATAAATGTAAGAGTAAGAAGCATCAAGTAAAGTTAACATAAAACATCACGTATATTTAACAAAAAATTCACATTATGAATAAATAATAAATATGAAATGAATTTAATAAAAAACATCAGATAATTTATTTAAGACTTACAACGATTATCCTCTTAAATTCCTTCACAATGATCATCTCTAACAGTATAGTTATCATCTACCAAATCTAATTCAACTATTTTAGGTTGACTAGCTGTGAAAGGCGGGGTTTCATTAAGATTAAACTCTAAGTCATCATCATCTCCACCAACTCCTTGCCTCTTACCTTGGAGCACGATAAACAATTTCTTCTTTGCTAGATCGGTAATATAAAACACTTGTTTCACTTGACTTGGTAAAATAAATGGCTCATCTCCATATCCAACCCTCTCAAGATCGACCGAAACAAATCCAAATTCTTCATCTACTTGCATAGCATTATTATTAACCCACTTCCATTTGAAGATAGGAACTTTAAACTTAGTATAACTAACCTCCCATGTCTTCTATTACTCCATAATAAGACATTGATGCCAATGTTGGGTTTTTATCTTTTGAACTAGAAAAATGCATAGCTTCGGCTACTACCATCACCCTATTATTCTACATGGTACTCTTATCGTCTTAGGTTTTTACGTAAAATGAATAACCATTTATGTCATATCCGCCCCAACACACAACTTTAAAACAAGGCCCTATAGCTAGCCTCTGTATTGTCTCAGAAGGATTACCATCCTTTAACACTTTTTCCTTGAACCACTCTACAAATGACTTGTTATGCTCATTAGCTAGTTGCATATCGTTCTTTCTTGGATTCAAGTTCTTTAACATATTCTTGTGAGCATTCAAGTAAGGTAAAACTTCATCTGTGTTGTTTAAAATATATAGATGTGGCTGCATTACAACTTCTTTTGACTAGACCTTTTTAGGATTTTCATGTATCACCCAAATGGGTATATCCACCTTAAACATACAAAACCACAAAGTCTTATCCCTTGCACAAGGTGAGCTATTAAGTGGACCATAATGTCAAAAAATTATGGAGGAAAGTGCATTTCCAATTGGAAAAGGATCACATAACCTTCATTTTCTAATTCATCTAACTCAGCAAGATCAATGACTTTGCTGCAAATGGCATTGGAAAACATACAAAGTTTTGTAATAGCGCTTCTCACATCATTTTTTATAATGTCTCAAATAGCAAGTAGAAGTAATTACTGCATCAACACATGACAATCATGAGACTTCATCCCCGTTATCTTCAAATCTTGCATTGAAACAAGTTTACTCAAATTAGAAGAAAAATTTATAGCAACTTAATGCTATTGACAAAACCACATAAACTTGTTTTCTCTTCCTTTGATAATGTGTGTATAGCTTGATGTAAATAAGCCCTCTTACCCTCTCTTTCTTGTGGGTGGAGGAGTTTGCTTATTCCAATTTCAACTAAGTCCCGCCTTGCATTGATTCCATCCTTAGTTTTTCTACTTCTATGTAAAAGTATACCACAAGGCTCTTACACACATTCTTCTCCACATGTATCACATCTAGACTATGCCTCATATCAAGACTTTGCCAATATAGAAGATAAAAAAAGATAGATCTTTTTTTCCATATATTCCTCTCACTGACAGTCTTCTTCTTCTTCTTACCGAAGACCACATTAATTCCCTCTACCCGTTGATAAACTTCTTCTCCAGTTAATGGTATTGGAGCCATTTGATATTCTTGTGAGCTGTTAAATGCCTTCTTTAACCTACAGTAAGGGTGGTGCCAACTAAGAAACCTTTTGTGACCAAGGTAGACCGTCTTCCTGCTATGTTTAAGTTATATGTAATGGGTGCCTTCTTCACACATTGGACATGCTTTATGCCCTTTAACACTATATCCTAACAAATTTACATATACCAGAAAGTCATTTATCGTGGTAAAGATCATGGCACGTAAATTGAAGGTCTCTTGTTTATATGCATCGAACACATCAACACCTTCCTCCAATAATTTCTTCAGGTCATCAATCAAAGGTGCCAAATATACATCGATATTGTTTCCTGAAGATAATCAAAGATAGCATGATAAACTTTCTTTTCATACATAACCAAGGAGGCAAGTTGTAAATTATGAGGAGTACCGGCCAAGCACTATGTGTGCTACTAAGATTATCATATGGATTAATTCCATTCGTACAAGGCCCTAACCGAAGGTTTCTTGGCTCACTACCAAATTGAGAAATTTTTGATCTATTGTTTTCCATTGAGGAGAATCTGCTGGGCGACGAAGCTTTCTATCACATATTTTCTCATCAGAATGCCATCTCAAGTTCTTTGCTTCTGTGGCATTAGCAAACAGACGCTTAAATTATGGTATTATTAGAAGATACCACAGAACCCTCAAAGGAGGACCTTTAGTCATCTCATCATAATAACAATCATCTTTTCTAACTTTATATCTTGAAGTCCCATATTTAGGGCATTTATTCAACCCTTCATATTCATTTCTAAACAGTATACAGTCATTAGAGCACATATGTATCTTCTCATATTCCAAACCGATCAGACACAAAATTTTCTTTGCTTCATACATTCGTTTTGGAAGTGAATTCCCTTTTGGAAGAATATTACTTAACAGTTTAAGCAATTTCGTGAAATTAGCATCAGTCCAACTATTTCTTGCCTTCAAGTTCATCAATTTCAATATAGTTATCAAGCTTGTGTAATCATCTTTACACCCTGAGTATAAAGGCATCTTTGCATCACTACACAAAGTTTCACATGTGGGAGAGAACTATGTAGAGGACTCAGGCCTTATGTCACGAGACATATATGAAATTCTATCACTAAAGCCTTCATTCACAACCTTCTTCTTTCCAGACAGTGTAGTTTTTCTAATTTCTCCACGCCATATCCAATTTGTATACCTTAAATTTATCCCATCATAGATAAGATACTCTCTTATCTCAGGAATACTCCGTCGACTATTGTTTAAGCATTTGACACAAGGATGATAGTACAATCCATCTCTTTTACAAGGACATTTATTTGAGCAAACTCAAGAAACCTTTCAACCCTATCCTCATATTCATTGCTAATTCTCTTAACTCTCATCCAACTATGGTCCATTGTTCTACAAAGTTAATGAGCATAGTTGTCAAACTTAATTCTAACTCCTTAATTCAAATATTGAAATAAATAAAATAATTAAGTGTTAGTCAATAAATTAAAATTGACTAAAAATTAATTACAAATTAAAGGGAATGTCTTTTTTTAAAAAAAAATTCGACAAAATTTCCCCTTAAATATATAACAAAGGAAAATTAGATTGAAGGACCAAGAAAAAGTTATATTTATTATAAAGAATCTTAAAAATTGTAATACTTTAAAAGGACCATAAATAAAAAATTAAATATACAAACACCAAATTAGAAATAAAATGCACTCAAAATTTTTAATCAAAAATAAAATTTTCTTCAATCACCAAGATGAGGATAAATTCTTTATCTCTATTTTTTTCCCTCAACCTTGTTTGTCTTATTGAATATATTATAATAAAAAAAATCAAATATGTTATTACTTTTAAGAATTAGATTAAGTAATTTCTAAAAAAATTGTTATACATAGTGATTGAGCGAAACTGTTGATAAAAATATATAATCAAACAAATATATATAAGTTTTGTAAAATACTTAAACAAAAATTGTTTTTTTTATTTTAATCAAAATTAAAACAATTCTTCATAACATATTTCAACATGCATAAAGTTTTATAAAAATATTAAATTAATTTAATATAATTTCTTTTTGAACACTTGCTTCTAATTGAAAGTCATAGAAAAAAATAAAAATAGATATGCATATAAAATTTAGCTTTTTGTAAAAATAAATTAAAACACATACTTAAAGAAGTAAATGTTTGTAAAAATATTATTCCCTTTAGGTCCTCTATTCTAATTTTTCCTATAACAAATTCTAAATTATTTAAAAAATAAACAAATCAATCAATCAACTAAACCAACTTAACAATGTAATAAACAAATATAGGATAAATTTGAAGAAATATAACAAATAAAATAAAAATGAAAATTCAATCTCAAACCAATTCAATGAATAAAGATTCTTAAAGTTAAAACTTCTGAATCTAAAACAGGAACATAAATGATATCCATTTAGAATGAAATCTTAAACAACACTTTATCATCAATCAAAGTTCATAACAAAAAGAAATTCACAAAACACTGAACAGATTATTTATTACTAAATTCTCAAGTTTATTACATAAAAAATACCAAAAATTTGAAATAAATATTAAAAAATTATAAAATATCAAAAACTTCAAAACTAATCAACTTTAAACATTTAAACATATTTCTAATGTCGTGTATAGGAAGAAATTGAGGTTTTCTCATGCCAAATGCCACCAATCAACACCTCAAGCATTAAAAAAAACGCAAAATCAACAATGCAAGACAACAAAATGTAAAACTAACCAACTCATTTGAAATACAATAGATTTTTATGGTCAAAACATCCAAGAAACAAAAAAAAAATTGAAAAGAATGAAAGAAGAGGATACTCACTCAGTAGAGACGATTCAAATGCGAGAGAAGATGGGCGTTGAAATGGCGGTGGATGGCGATAAGCAACCACAAGCGAAATGGAGTAGTTTAAATGGCAGGAAAGAGGGGGGAATGGCCGGTAATGGTAGTTCAGTGGTGGTGGGACAGAGGGGGATACGGCGGACAAATATGAAAGAGGCAGGAACCCTATCACAGTATATTTTAAAACATTCCATGGCGGTTATTAAGAAAACTGTCGTGGAAAGTACTTTTAATGGCGGTTATTTATTTATCTACCGTTAAGAGTACTTTCCACAGTGGTTTTCTCAATAACTATCGTGGAAAGTTAATAGTAATACAACTTATTTATAAAAATACCACCGTCTTTTTTTCCACGGTGTTTTTCTTCTTAACCGACGTTGTTTTGTGTTGTTAAATTTTTTTTTCTAGTAGTGTTGTGTGGTTGTTTATTAATCTAAAATGAATTTCTTTTTGAAGGAAATAAAAGAAATAAAAAAAGAGAGGTGAGAAAAGCATACCGGGTTGGTTCCGAGTCTTGAAGCTGATAGCTCACGTAGTATCTTGACTACTATATAGAGTCTTGATAAGAATAGCATAGCAGATGCACCAAAGAGAGGAGAAGAGAACATTGAAAAACTCAACAGTTGGGGTAAAGAGGAATGAGTGGAGGCATCTCCTATTTATAGGGCCAAGGTGACCCTTATTTCAGGAAGATGCAGTCTTCCTCATTTATTATGGGATAATATTTTGATTCTACAATTGACAATTAATATCTAATTGATTTCTCTCCAATCAATCAAGTCCTTAATGCTTGATTAAATATTTCCTAATCAATCATTTATTGCTCCTTATTTATGATTGATTTTCCTAATTAGAGAGATTTTTCTCTCTTGGATCAAGTAGTTCAGCCTATCAAAGGTAGACTTGGGCCCAATGTCCAACACTTTTAAATAGCATTTTTGGAATTTATTGTATTGACAACTTTTTGTTATCTAATTTTGTTACTATCCATGTTATTGACCTATTAGCATCATGATGACAAATTGACGAGAGCCTTTTTGTCGTTCGCTTTGGGGTTCTCAATCAAAAATAAATCCAAGCTATGCAATAAAGTGCAAACTCGGGTCGTTTCACGCTTGGGAGCCTTAATTAATTACCTAAGTTAGACTAAATGCCATGCAATGTAATGAAAAGGGGTTTTTGGGTTTTTAACATTTAAACGAATGGTGCCTAAATTGAATGCAATGAAAACACTCCTAAGATACTATGTTTTTAGTGTTTTAAGATAATAATGATGTAATGGAAATGATTGATAGGAAATCTCTTGAAAATGGCTTTGATGGCAATCATAGTTCACTTAAAGTATTGGGAGTTTCACAAATCCATTAGGTTTTCTTAATAACAACCTCAATAACTAATTGAGTCCAAAGCTTACATTAATGAACTCATTAATGAAAACTTTGTTAAGCTTCCCTAATGTGTAATTTTGGAATGATCATGCAATTGGCTCAATGTAACACACAATCAACTCAGTATCAAAACACAACCATGCAAGATAGGAGAGAATCATGAGAGTTACAAGAAGCATATATGCAACTACATATATTTAGGCACAAAATTCAACATCAATCAATCCAAATTACAAATGTTAATCATTAACCAATGATTACAGAATTAACCAAAGTGTCTAACTAAGACTTTACAACTCCTAGACCTAGGAAATCATAAACACATAGCTAGAAACTAAAGATTAAAACTAAAACTCCCCTTTGAAGCTTGGAAACTCATGCTACTCCACCATCTTCAAGAGTTGGAAAAACCTAGCTCATCATAGCCTTGGAATCAGCTCCAACCAGAGTTAAATCTTAAGCCATACTAGTTAGGAGATGAAGGAAATGAAGGTCGATGAAGAAGAAGTGCAGGAAAATGGAAGGTGAAGGAGATGGAGATGGAGGATTAGGGTTCAGTAGGAAAGATGAGAGGAGATGATGATAGAAAACGTAGGTGGTGGCTGCCTCATTGTGTATGACCTCACCCATACCCAAAATAGGGTTTCTAACCCGAAAATGACGTGTATGGGTTGGTTCCTAGAGGTGGGTAGGTCAGATTTTCCCGAAATGGTGGGGTCTGAAATGTGCTGATACGAGGGGTTCGCCGCGGTGAACCATGGCAGAGGGCTTTCCTATTTGATGGGCGATGTTCGCCGCGGTGAACTATGGCAGAGGCTCCTCTTTGCATCTTGTGCCTTGAGTCTTCAATCTTGGCCCTGATCTCAAGTGTCCTACTTTGAAAAGCAACAATTTGAAGAATCAATTGTCCTAGAAATCAATTGAATACAATTAATAACCAATTATAACAATTTTACCCTCAAAAAGATACTAAATCAAAGTAAGGACTCTTAATCAAAATTAAGCACAATTATCATTAAAAAGAGCCAAAACCTATGATAAAAACCCTTAAAATGATATGAAATAACATAGAACAATTGGGTTCAATCAAATTCCCCCACACTTAGACCTTTGTACTCCTGGACAAAGCTCAGAAATAATTCAAAGAGATACCAGCACAAAGAGAAACACTACCATGCTTAAAGATGAAAGCAGAAGATTAGTAAGAAATTCTTACAGAAGTTGACATCAGTAAACAAGGATATGCTAAGAAAATGAGCACAATGGACAATTAACTCAAAAGATTGATCAAGAAAGATCTATCTTACGGATAAGTGTTTCACTCTTAACTCACTTGTTTTGGGGTTATTTCACTCCAAGTCTACTCAATTGAATTTCTACCATAGGCTTGTAATAATTCTACCTCTCCACCACAGGAAGCAAACTTTGCAAATCAAGAGGACTTTTAGGGGTTAGAACTTGAATGAAGGCCAAGTGAAATGAATGGAATGAGAATGAAAATGGAAATGAGTACAAACATACAAATTATTAAGACAGAATTAATCTAAATAAAAGTAAGGGGAGAAGCTACTTAGTTTTTGTTTTATAATTTTTATATCTTTATCCTTTCTTTTCTTTTTTTCCGATTGAAGCAACTTCTCTTCTCTTCTTCTTCTTCTTCTTATTTTTTTTTAATTACAAAATAATCGCATGCATGTACTCAAGATGAAGGTCCAAAGGGGTTTACAATGGTAAAATGATTGGGTTTGTGTTTGGGAAACGAGGATTTGAAATCGAATGCCTCTATCATATTTACAAAAATTGATTCACTAAGCTTCGATTAAGAATTAAAACAAGTTCTAGAGAAATATGAAATAAGCAGATTCACTCAATTTAATAACTTTTTAGGCCCAAAAATCCTTCCAACAAGGCTAAAATCTCAATTAATCAATCTCAAGGGTTAAGAACCACACAGTCATAATTTCAAAGCGTATCATCATTTACTATCTGTCAAAAACATGGGAATAACTAGCCCAAGTTCAACCCTCATTTAAAAGCATGGGAAGTTTTCTAAAAGCACTAGTACAACTTGAACTTTTCCAATAATTTTAAAAGGGATGCAGGAGCATGAAGAATCTAAGCCAGGAAAAATTTCTGAAGACCAGCTGAAATTGCAAAGAATTTATTATTTTAAATTTTTTTTCTTAGGGGGGTCGCCGTGGTGAAGAATGGAGGTCGCCACGGCGAAGGCTCACCAAGAGCCAAGTCTAGAGAAAGGCCCTGCTTCGCCGCAGCGAAGTGTGGCCGAGAACTACATTATCGTGATAAAAGGGTTCTTCGCCGCGGCGAAGGCAAATGTTTGTCGCGGCGAAGGGTGGCAGAAAGTGAAATCCTGTGCAATTTTCAACTCTTCAGCAAACCAAGTTCAAAATATTCATAATTCAACCAATTTATCAGTTCAAAAACACCTCAAAATCACATAGATGCATGGATGCATGAGAATTATTTGCTAAAATCCACAATAGGTCCCTCCCCCACACTTAAACACAACATTGTCCTTAATGAAAAGACTGAAAAGGGGTTAAGATAAAAGAGTGGATGAGTCAGAACGGGGGGCAAAAAGGACAATTCACATTGAAAAATAGGAAAAAATGAAACCGTCCAGCGCTGAAACGGCAGGTTTGCCGCGGCGAAGAATAGGTTCGCCGCGGCGAACAATGCTGGGGCGAGAATGAAGGAAGAGAAGGATGTTCGCCACAGCGAAGGCAGAAGTTTGCCGCGGCGAAACCTTCCCGAGAGCAACACACAGAGACTGGCGACCTTCGCCGCGGTGAAGGCTGGAGTTCGCCTCAGTGAAATGTCACCGAGAGTAACACATGAGAAATAGAACCACTTCGCCGAGGTGAAGGCTAGGGTTTGTCACAACGAAGTGTCACAGAGGGCACAGAATAATACATAAAACACCCAAACAACAGAGAAACACAACACCAAACAACAGATGTAGCTGGATACTTCAAAAACTTTAAAGTGCATCAAAAGAGATCAGAAGGTGCTCAATAAGTCCATGATTAAGCAGTATACCACAGACAAACTTTCTCAATCAATTTGAATCATATAATTCATTACAAGCACCAAATCATCAGGCACAAAATAAGATAGGATAGAGATCAAAACTTGCAGGGGGTCTTATTGAATTCAAACAACAACTACACTACTATCCTATTGAAAGGGTTTCTCCCCCACACTCTTTCAACATACAATGCACAAAACATAGCAAGATCAATAATTAAGCAAAAGTATGTAAATGAGTGAAGGAAAGAAACGACCAGGGAGTTAAGGAGGCTTTTGATTCTCATGGTAGACCTTCAGTAGATGCCCATTAACTTTGAATCTGGCCCCGGTCTCCTCATGTAGTAGCTCCACCATACCGAAATTGTGCACTTTAGTGACTGTGTATGGCCCATCCCATCTGGTGTTGAATTTTCCTTGCTTGAAGGTAAATCGAGCCTTGTACAACAGCACTCTATCGCCTTCCTTGAATTCCTTTCTCAAGATACCCCGATCATGCGTAAATTTAGTCTTCTCCTTGTAGAGTCTGGAGTTCTCATAAGCTTCCAGTCTAATCTCCTCCAGCTCTTGCAATTGCAGCTTCCTTTCCATGCCAGAGGACTCTATATTCATGTTGCACTGCTTGACCGCCCAATATGCTTTGTGTTCCAGCTCCACTGGCAAGTGACATGGCTTTCCATAAACTAAGCGGTAGGGAGACATGCCAATGGGTGATTTGTATGCAGTCCGGTAAGCCCATAATGCTTCTTCTAAACGTGAGCTCCAGTCCTTCTTGGATGGCTTTACCATTTTCTCCAAAATATACTTCACTTCCCTATTAGATATTTCAGCTTGGCCATTGGTTTGGGGGTGATAGGCAGTAGAGATTTTATGAGTGACACCAAATTTGGACAATAGGCTGTTGACTATCCTATTACAAAAATGTGTTCCCCGATCACTCACTATAGCCCTAGGGATCCCATACCTACAGAAAATGTGTGATTTTAGAAATCTATGGACAGTTGGGGCATCATCTTTTCTGCAAGGTATAGCTTCAATCCACTTGGATACATAATCTACGGCTAATAAAATATATACAAAACCAAGGGAAGAAGGAAAGGGTCCCATAAAGTCAATTCCCCAAACCTAAAAAGTCTCACAAAACAGGAGGGGCTGTTGAGGCATCTCATGTCTTTTTCCCAACCCCCCAAATCGTTGACACTTGTCACAAGATCTACAAAATGTAAAAGAGTCTTTGAAGAGGGTGGGCCAATAAAATCCTAAATCTAAGACCTTTCTAGATATCCTCCTTGTACTAAAATGACCACCACAAACCATGGAATGGCAAGCTGAAATAATAGGTTCAAAATCCTCCTCCGACACACATTTCCGTATTACTTGGTCACTACACATCCTCCACAGATGAGGGGCATCCCAAAGGTAATACTTTGACTCGCTATGAAGCTTTTGTGCCTGAAATCTAGACATAAAGGGAGGAGTGAGTCCAGACATGAGATAATTGACAATATTAGCATACCAAGGCTCTATAGAAACCACAGAACATAAAGCTGAATCGGTAAAAGAATCACAAGTCAAGTCAAAAGAGTCTACTCCCCTTGTGTCTTCCGGTAGCCTACTCAGGTGATCAGCTACTTGATTCACTGCCCCGGGTCTATCCTTAATCTCAATGTCAAACTCCTGAAGCAATAAAGCCCATCTAATCAATCTTGGTTTAGATTATGGCTTTTTGAGCAAATAGCGGACAGCTGCATGATCTGTATACACAACCACTCGAGAATTGATTAAATATTGTCTAAACTTGTCTAAAGCAAATACAATGGCAAACATTTCTTTCTCAGTGGTGGTATAGTTGACTTGAGCTGGGTCAAGTGTTTTAGAGGCATAGGCTATAACTCTAGATTGCTTCTCCTCCTTCTGGCCAAGCATAGCACCCACTGCACAATTAGAAGCATCACATGAGAGTTCAAAATGTAAATTCCAGTTGGGTGCAGTCAAAATAGGAGGTGAAACAAGCATAGACTTGAGAGTATCAAAGGCATGTCTACATTTTTCATCAAAATTAAATTCAACATCCTTTTTAAGAAGAGTAGAAAGGGGCAAAGCAACTTTACTAAAATCTTTAATAAAGCGCCTATAAAACCCTGTATGCCCAAGAAAAGATCTCAAATCTTTAAGACAAGTGGGGTAAGGCAAAGATGATATAACTTCAATTTTAGCCTTATCAACCTCAATCCCCTTATTAGAGATGAGGTGACCTAACACTATGCCACTGCCCACCATGAAATGACATTTCTCAAAGTTCAAAACAAGATTTTTGGCTATGCATCTCTCTAGAGCTTGCCTTAGGCTATTTAGGCACTGATCAAAGCTCTCCCCATAAACCTTAAAATCATCCATGAAGACCTCCATATTGTGCTCTAAGAGATCACTATAAATCGCCATCATGCACCTTTGAAAGGTGCCTGGAGCGTTACATAACCCAAATGGCATCCTTCGATAAGCAAAGGTACCAAAGGGGCATGTGAATGTGGTCTTATCCTGATCCTCGGGGGCTATGGGTACCTGAAAATAGCCAGAAAAGCCATCTAAAAAGCAGTAATGTGATTTACCAGCTAGTCTCTCCAACATTTGGTCAATAAAGGGTATAGTAAAGTGATCCTTACGTGTTGCATCATTAAGTCTCCTATAATCTATGCACACACGCCATGAGTTTTGAACCCTTGTAGGAATTAATTCTTCCCTTTCATTCCTTACTACTGTTACCCCGCTCTTCTTTGGCACAACATGCACCGGACTGACCCACTCACTATCAGAAATTGGATATATTATCCCAGCACTCAACAATTTAGTAATTTCTTTCTTAACTACATCTAATATGAGAGGGTTCAATCGTCTTTGGGGTTGTCTCACTGGTTTTGATTCCTCACTCAGTAAAATTCTATGTGTGCACACAGCAGGACTAATTCCAGGTATATCTGCTAGTGTCCAACCTATTGCCCTTCTATGCTCCCTCAAAATAGATAAGAGTCTCTCTTCCTCACTCTCAGACAGTGAGTTAGCAATTATAACAGGTAGTTGTTCATTAGACTCAAGGAAAGCATATTTCAAAGTAGGAGGTAAGGGTTTCAAATCAAGTGTAGGTGGTTGCACAATAGAAGGAATCAATTTATGAATTTCAAGAGAGAACAGATTACTCCCCTTTCCTTCTGTAACATCCCAATTTTTGGGCCTAGAAGTATCAGAAATAGCCTAAATGAGATAGACTACCAAACCCCTTTTTAGTAGAGGTCCTAAAGATGAGAAAGGAAGTTAAAGCAGTTTCAGGGACTAAACTGCAAAGTGAATGTTTTAAGGGGCTAAAGGGTAATCAAAGTTAGAGGCTCCAGTAAAGTCTCAAAGGCCCAGAAAGAGAAAAGAGGCTAGATACAGACCAAAGGTTAAGTTAGAAGCCTCAAAGAGATGGTTTTATGAGGTTGAGCCTAAGCAGGGGTAAAACCGTAAATTCAGAAAGTTACGGCCATCAGGGGTAAAAATGAAAAGTACTTACAAAATTCTAAGAAAATCCCAGAAAATGGGAAATAATATTCTAAGGCTCTTTTGTGAAGAGAGATGATGAAAATACCCCTGAGGTAACTTAAAAGGAATTTATAAGTTTATGGCTCAATTTGAGATGTAGAGGTAGATTTAATTGTTTGAGTCATAAGGAAACCTCAAAAAATTATGATAAAATAGGGATGTATGATTTAAGAGACTGTAGAAAATTATAAAATTAGTCTCATCCCCAGAAGACCAGCAAAATGGCTTTAAGAATACTTAAAAGCCAGTTGTGCCGAAAAAGGGCATTTTAAAGAATGATTTTTAAGTGGGGCTACAGGTTGAGTTATGACCTGAGAAAATTCACAGATTTTCTCTAGAATATGAGGAATTTTATGATATTTTTGAATGAATTTTTGGAGCTCTGGATTGAATAAAATACTCCAGTCAAATATTAAATAATTTTGTCCCTTAAATAGGAGACAAAACCAAAGAAAATGTCTAAGGGCCATCATGACGATGCTGAGTCAGCGTGCTGAGTCATCAAGTGATTGAACCCATTTATTCTATGTTATTTCATATCATTTTAAGGGTTTTTATCATAGGTTTTGGCTCCTTTTAATGATAATTGTGCTTAATTTAGATTAAGAGTCCTTACTTTGAGTTAGTGTCTTTTTGAGGGTGAAATTGTCATAATTGTTATTAATTGTATTCAATTGATTTCTAGACAATTGATACTTCATCAAGCGTAATCATGACACCTACGAGTCATCATGCTGAGTCACCAGAAGATATTTATGGACAGCATAAAAATCAGAACGCAGTATGGGAATATTTTAGACAGTCTTTTGTCTACTCGTTATAGTGAAATCTCTACTGCATGACTCAGTAAGGTTAAGTAGCCTGTCAGTAGAGCTAATTATTTTCATCTATGCTCCTCTAAGGTGGCACCATATATGTACTTATTAAGATGAGAAAATAGTGTCAGAATATGTTCTGGTGGTACAGGGTAAGTAAGGACTCGAAAAGTATCCGATACGGTGCAAGATTGGCTTGATAGGTGGAGAAATAATTAAGAAAATATTTTTGCACGAATTTCCATTTATTTTCTCCCTATTTTAATGCCATAAATGATGAAAGGACATGAAAGTGACAAGTGTATGGTTAGATGGGAAAAAGAAAATATTACGTGTACGGCTAGATGTAAGACACGTGTACGATCGGATGCAAGACACATGTGCGGTCGGATTAAAGACATGTGGCTTGATGATGTAAGCATGATGTCATCATGATGAGGTAAGCATGATGTCATCATGATGAGGTAAGCATGATGTCATAGGACACTTGTCACCGTAAGATCAAAAGAGAAAATGGACGGTCCAGATCGAGCCACGTATTTTTAAGATCAACGGTCCAGATTCAGTCTGCTTTTCTATAAATACCCCCTCCCCTCCCTACCATTTCGTCCAAGCATAAGGAATCCATGGGGAAGCTCTTGCAAAATGGTTTTTAGAGAGAGAAAGAAGAGGGAGAAAGAAAGGCCAAGTGGTTCCAAGCCAGATCAAACTCTAAAACAAGGTATGTGATGGTTATAGCCCCTGATTTTATGCCTATTTCGGATTAGTTATTGTGTGCATCTGATTCTAAAATTTTGCATGCTCAAAGTACACTCTGTGAGATTTAAATCAATGGGTAGAACACTTCATTTGGATATGTGTACGATTTATGGTGATTTTTCAAAGTTAGGGTTTGAAATCTGGAAACAGTATTGAACTTTTGGAAGAGTTTCGAGTTCCGTACAGTTCCGGTACTGTTCGGTGAAGAATTGGTTTCTGAAACTATTTTTCATTAAAATTTAACTTAAGGAGCTTTCATTAAGACTTGGAAGCACTCAATTTTGATTTTTCTAGAATTAATTATGAATTTTCAAAGTTGAGCAAGAATTCTGGAATTTCTGCGTGAACAGTACCCACGAACCAAAATTTCCAGATTTGATCTTCTTCAATCTAAGGCCATCTAAAGTGGTCCTAATTGATAAGAAATGGATCTTAAGGATAGAAAATGATGAGATTTATGTTAGAAAAGCTTGAAAGAAAAACCTAAAGGGAAGAGAAAGGGTTGAGGTTCAAGAGAGCTAGTCTTGAACTTTATGTAACCTAGTGGTTCTAATAGATTGTATGATCGTTATGACTATGTTTAGGACCTTTGGAACATCCAAGAGGATGTTTGGTGATGTTGACCGAATGTCCACATGGTTGGAAAGACAAGAAAATCAAAGGAAAAGCAAGGGGAAAGCCATGTTACAAGGTAGTGAACTTACCTATACTGTGTGCTTGATATGTATGCTTGCATGATGTGATTGTGTTGCCATGATGTGACTAAGCTATGATGAAATGTTTGCAAAGTTATGTTTGTAAGTTTATGTTATGTTTTGCCTTGGCAATATGTTATGGAAGCATGAAATGCTTTAGCTTACTTTCCGTGGCATTCATGTGTTAATGTTATAACATGTCATGCATGCGCATTATGTCTTGCATGCTTATAGGTAGTGTTTGCTACTGAGATTCTCTCAAATCTCATCCCTCCCTAACCAACCATTTAGGTCAATCAATGATGGGCAATAATGGCATGAGAAGCAAGGAGAAGTAAGTGCAGAATTATTCTTGTTAATGGATGAGACTGTTGATAAATGTATAATTCTACTATTTTGTGAACTATGTTAGGGATGTCAATGATGCCATGTATTTAATTATAATATTTATGACATGAATGAAAGTGTATGAGCATGAACGGGAAAGAGTAAGACCATGTTATGTATGCCAAAGAAATAAAAAGAATTAAAGAGATGTTAAGGGATAAAACGTAAGTCATGGAGTAGTGAGTTTGTAGCTCTAGTTTGACCTATCAAACGAGTGAGTTAGGTCATAAGATTTGGCAATCAAAGAGATCTGATGTTTCTCTTTAAAATGAGGGGTAGTTTTCCCGATTCCAATAACCGAGCAGAAAGTTATGCCTTTCCAAAGTTAGGCAAAAATACAGTAAAATCCGAAAATGACCAAATGAACAGTAACTTTTTCAAAGGAAATTGAGCTTGAATTTCAAGGCAATCAGTTCAAAAACTATTTTTCCTCAAAATTTATCCAAAGATATTTCTTTAGAACTTAGAATCACTCAATTTCAATTTTTCTACAATTAGTTATGAATTTTCGAAGTTTGTCACATTTTAAGGTGACAATGAATAGTAACCCGTAAATGAAAATTTTCAAACTTGATTTTTCATCAATTGTAGCCTTCAAAAGTGATTCCAAATGCTTACGGAAGGAAAGTTAATTGTTTTAAACATGAGGTGTTACACCTTCAACCAGTGATAATTCCTAAGCCTTGTAGTTAACTTCCTCTCCAAGCGTTGAACCAACTTCTAGTTGATCTACAGCAACCGCCTTAGAGGGATTCTTCTCCATGACTTTTTCCTCCATATCTGAAACAACAACAGGAAACCTTTTCCCAAG
The DNA here is from genome assembly GCF_004799145.2 of Neltuma alba. Lineage (NCBI taxonomy): Eukaryota > Viridiplantae > Streptophyta > Magnoliopsida > Fabales > Fabaceae > Neltuma > Neltuma alba. The sequence continues at coordinate 135,444 of NW_021636276.1, read as the reverse complement.
GGAATCATCACTGATAATAGAGGAATCACAGTCTACTTTGGAGTCAAGGGAGGAGGAAACAGAAAATGTGTGTGGGATAGAAAGCATGCAATTAACCACAGTACAATCAAGACATGTAACATCACCACCACATGAGCAAGTAGAAGGTGTAGAGTAAAGAGATGAAAAGGAAGAAATGGATTCATTCTCATCAATAGATTCATCAGTGTAAATATCAGAATAGAAAGAGTCATTTTGCAATTCAACTTCAGAACAAGCATTCTCAACAGCAATGTCTATCATGTTAACCCCCAAAAGTGAATAGTCCTCATAAGGATGTTTCATTGCTTCATATATGTTAAAAGAAACTTTATTATACCCACCTCCACAGTTATGGTGCCCTCTTTCATGCTAATCATGGTATTAGCAGTCCTTAAAAAGGTCAACCAAGGATGAGTGTAGTATCATTTACAAGTTCAGAAGACATGTCAATCACATAAAAATCAGCAGGAAACACCAAATCCCTTAACTTGGACTAAAATGTCTTCAATAATGCCCTCAGGATACCTAATAGTCCTATCAGCTAATTGGAGCACAACAGTAGTAGACTTAAGAGTCTTGACTCCTAGAGAGTGTATATACGGACTTAGGCATGACATTAATGGCTGTACCTAGATCTAACAGGGCTCCCCTATAGTAACCTTTGAAGGGGATTGAAAGACGACGCGCAGCGGAAAAACCCTCGAAATTTTAAGACTTTCAACCCTTGCCCGGATCTACCGATCGCGTTAAGTTAGGTAGTAAGAAGCATTACCTTCGGTGTTCGATTTCCTGGTGACTCGATGATTCGGCTGTTCAGGATGCTCTGCTCGCCTCCTTTGTCGTTCGAAGTCGACAACTCCGGTCAGCTTCCTCTACGGTATCCACACGAGTAGCCCTCAACCTCGAACGGCGTGCTAGCGCCTATGTCCGTCTAGGGTTTTCAAAATCCGTCCTCTCTCCTCTCTTAGGCCGTCTCTTATCTGTCAGTTCTCTTACTCTTAAACCCAGCTCCTCATATCAAATATATAGATGCTATATAGGTTTAGTTAATAATATTTAATTTCGAAATTAACTCTAAATTAATTCCGAAATTAATCATAATCAAATATTGCCTAATCAGATAAGAGAACAATTAAATAAATATGGTTTAAATTAAATCCGTCTCACAGATTTATTCACTTATTTATTTAATAAAGAGATGACGGAATTTATATATTTAATTTACCTTATAAATTATATCTCTTATATTTATATATATATACGAATGTATATATATATATATACGTCCACCCTATTTATTCATTGAATCTGGACATATCTTAGATTCAATGAATCTGGACATCATAACTCGTGTTGGGCTATTTTGTGTGCGACCCTGTAGGCCCATATGAAGTTGGCAGTGGGCCATTAACTATAATGACTCACAAGTCGTAAGCGGTCTCTAGCAAGACATCATGTAACATCCTGATTTTTGGGCCTAGAAGTATCAGAAATAGCCTGAATGAGATAGGCTACCAGACCCCTTTTAGTAGAGGTCTTAAAGATGAGAAAGGAAGTTAAAGCAGTTTCAGGTACTAAACTGCAAAGTGAATGTTTAAAGGGGCTAAAGGGTAATCAAAGTTAGAGGCTCCAGTAAAGTCTCAAAGGCCCAGAAGAGAAAAGAGGCTAATACAGACCAAAGGTTAAGTTAGAAGCCTCAAAGAGATTGTTTATGAGGTTGAGCCTAAGCAGGGGTAAACCGTAAATTCAGAAAAGCTACGGCCATCAGGGGTAAAAATGGAAAGTACTTAGAAAATTCTAAGAAAATCCCAGAAAATAGGAAAAAAATAATATTCTAAGACCTTTTTGAAGAGAGATGATGAAATACCCCTGAGGTAACTTAAAAGGAATTTATAAGTTTATGGCTCAATTTGAGATGTAGAGGTAGATTTAATTGTTTGAGTCATAAGGAAACCTCAGAAAATTATGGTAAAATGGGGATGTATGATCTAAGAGACTATAGAAAATTATAAATTAGTCTCATCCCCGAGAAGACCAGCAAAATGGCTTTAAGAATACTTAAAAGCCAGTTGTGCCCAAAAAAGGCATTTTAAAGAATGATTTTTAAGTGGGGCTATAGGTTGAGTTATGACCTGAGAAAATTCATAGATTTTCTCTAGAATAGGAGGAATTTTATGATATTTTGGATGAATTTTGGAGCTCTGGACTGAAAAAATGCTCCAGTCAAATATTAAATAATTTTGTCCCCTAAATAGGAGACAAAACCAAAGAAAATATCTAAAAGCCATCATGACGATACTGAGTCAGCATGCTGAGTCATCAAGCGTAATCATGACACCGACGAGTCATCATGCTGAGTCATCAAGCGTAATCATGACACCTACGAGTCATCATGCTGAGTCACCAGAAGATATTTATGGATAGCATAAAAATCAGAACGCAGTATGGGAATATTTTAGACAGTCTTTTGTCTACCCGTTATAGTGAAATCTCTACTGCATGACTCAGTAAGGTTAAGTAGCCTGTCAGTAGAGCTAATTATTTTCATCTATGCTCCTCTAAGGTGGCACCATATATGTACTTAATTAAGATGAGAAAATAGTGTCAAACATGTCCTGGTGGTACAGGGTAAGTCTGGACCCGAAAAGTATCTGATATGGTGCAAGATTGGCTTGATAGGTGGAGAAATAATTAAGGAGATATTTTTGCAGAATTTCCATTTATTTTCTCCCTATTTTAATGCCATAAATGATGAAAGGACATAAAAGTGACAAGTGTACGGTTAGATGAGAAAAAGAAAATATTACGTGTACGGCTAGATGGAAGACACGTGTACGGTCGGATGCAAGGCACGTGTGCGGTCGGATTAAAGACATGTGGCTTGATGATGTAAGCATGATGTCATCATGATGAGGTAAGCATGATGTCATAGGACACTTGTCACCGTAAGATCAAAAGAGAAAATGGACGGTCCAGATCGAGCCACGTATTTTTAAGATCAACGGTCCAGATTCGGTCTGTTTTTCTATAAATAACCCCCTCCCCCTCCCTACCATTTCGTCCAAGCATAAGGAATCCATGGGGAAGCTCTTGCAAAATGGTTTCTAGAGAGAGAAAGAAGAGGGAGAAAGAAAGGCCAAGTGGTTCCCCAAGCCAGATCAAACTCTAAAACACGGTATGTGGTGGTTATAGCACCTGATTTTATGCCTATTTCGGATTAGTTACTGTGCGTTATCTGATTCTGAAATTTTGCATGCTTAAATTACACTCTGTGAGCTTTAAATCCATAGGTAGAACACTTCATTTGGATATGTGTACGATTTATGGTGATTTTTCAAAGTTAGGGTTTGAAATCTGGAAACAGTGTTGAACTTTTGGAAGAGTTTCGAGTTCCGTACAGTTCCGGTACTGTTCGCGTAGAACTGGTTCCTGAAACTATTTTTCATTTAAATTTAACTTAAGGATCTTTCAGTGAGACTTGGAAGCACTCAATTTGAGTTTTCTAGAATTAATTATGAATTTTCAAAGTTGAGCAAAAATTCTGGAAATTCTGCGTGAACAGTACCCGCGAAGCAAATTTCCATTTGGTATTCTTGAATCTAAGGCCATCTAAAGTGGTCCTAATTGACAAGAATGGATCTTAAGGATGGGAAATGATAAGATTTATGTTAGAAAAGTTAGAAAGAAAACCCTAAGACTCAGAGAAAGGGTTGAGGTTCAAGAAAGCTAGTCTTGAACTTTATGTCATCTAATGGTCCTAATGGATTGTGTGATCATTATGGTTATGTTTAGACCTTTGGAACATCCAAGAGGATGTTTGGTGATGTTGAAAATGCCCACATGGTTGGAAAGTCAAGGAGTCAAAGGAAAAGTGAGAGGAAAGCTTGAGGTGCAAGGTAGTGAATTACCTATCTGTGTGCTTGATATGTATGCTTGCATGATGTGATTGTGTTGCCATGATGTGACTAAGCTATGATGAAATGTTTGCCAAGTTATTTTTGCAAGTTTATGTTATGTTTTGCCTTGGCAATATGTTATGGAAGCATGAAATGCTTTAGCTTACTTTCTCATGGCATTCATGTGTTAATGTTATAACATGTCATGCATGTGCATTATGTCTTGCATGCTTATGGGTAGTGTTTGCTACTGAGATTCTCCCGAATCTCACCCTCCCTAACCAACCATTTAGGTCAATCAATGACGGGCAATAATGGCAAGGAGAAGCAAGGAGAAGTAAGCGGAGAATATTCTTGTTAATGGATGAGACTGTTTGATAATGTATAATTCTACTATTTTGTGAACTATGTTATGGATGCCAATGATGCCATGTATTTAATTATAATATTTATGGCATGAATGAAAGTGGTGAGCATGAACGGGAAAAGAGTAAGGCCTGTTATGTTGCCAAAGAAATAAAAGAATTAAAGAGATGTTAAGGGATAAAATGTAAGTCCTGGAGCAGTGAGTTTGTAGCTCCAGTTTGACCTATCAAACGAGTGAGTTAGGTCATAAGATTTGGCAACCAAAGAGATCTGATGTTTCTCTTTAAAATGAGGGGTATTTTGCCCGATTCCGATAACCGAGAGCAGAAAGTTATGCCTTTCCAAAGTTAGGCAAAATACAGTAAAATCCGAAAATGACCAAATGAACAGTAACTTTTTCAAAGGAAATTGAGCTCGAATTTCAAGGCAATCAGTTCAAAACTATTTTTCCTCAAAATTTTATATCCAAGAGCTTTCTGTAGAACTTGGAATCACTCAATTTCAATTTTTCTACAATTAGTTATGAATTTTTGAAGTTTGTCACATTTTAAGGTGACAATGAATAGTAACCCGTAAATGAAAATTTTCAAACTTGATTTTTCATCAATTGTAGCCTTCAAAAGTGATTCCAAATGCTTCCGCAAGGAAAGTTAATTGGTATAAACATAAGGTGTTACACATCACGACTACCCAAAACATATGAGGATCATTGAACGATGCAACCTTTCATACAACCATATCACGTCCCTTTTGTCACACAACATTTTGGTCATGGACGAGGCATGGAGAACGTCATCCTCCTATTCATGACCGTTACTTTCTCGATCCCTGAGTAGTCTGAGTATAGAAACGGAACTACCTTTCCATTATAGTATGACCATACATTTCTCAGACTCACTCATCGAGGGGCCCAATAATGTCTCTCTACGAATGTGAGGGACAAATTCCATCTTGACCATTCACATTCCTCCGCATGAAAAACCACTAAGCCTGAACATAGTCTTTATGATCACTCGGTCAAAAGTGACTTTTGACTAGGTCAAAGCTAAGCGTTTCTCATGTAGGAATCCATGACGATCTCAGGTCAAAGGGCATAGTGACGTGGTTTGTATATGAGAGAAGCTTATGACTTAACCCATGCAGCTCTCTCATAGCGGGTCGGTCCAACACCTTGTACTCTTACATGTGCCTATGACTTTAATTTATATCTCTATATATCTTTAAAGTCATACTGGTCTTATTTCATCTTTGCTCCCACATAGATGACCGACCAGGGACATTTAGGATAAACCATGAGTTATCCAAGGATAGTTATCACAGTAAACATGCAAATAATATGATAACTTAATTAATAAATTCATAAATTAACAATGTTCAAAACAGAATGATTGGCCCCTAGGGCACAATTTCCAACAACCTTTCCTATGGTGCAAGGGATAGTGAAAGATCCAGGGTCTTGACACTTTACAGGAATTTGGGGTTTAAACAATGTAGACACATTAGAGAGTAATTGGACTCTTTCATTAGGTTTAAATCTCCTCTTTTGAGTGCATAATTCTTTTAAGACCTTAGCATACTTAGGAATCTTTTTAATCAGGTCAAGCAAGGGTATATTCACTTCTACTTTCCTAACTGTCTCAAGCAACTCATGATCTTGCCTCTCCTTACCCATTTTCACATTTTTCAAATAAGCATTAGGGAAAGTTAGTTCATTGATGTTTACCTCCTTACCTTCCTTGCTTGAGGCTGCATGATTGCTTGGCTCAGATTCTACAGCTTTATCCTTGCCATCATGTTCTTTTGAGGCTTCTTTCAGCTTTAGCCTCTTCTCCTTGGAGCTTTCAGAATGCTTCACTTTTGAAGGTGCTTGTGGTAGCTCATCACACAATATTTCCTCATCTATAACTTCATCCTCCTCTTCTCTAAAATTCACTTGCTTCCCACTCCTAAGGGTAATGGCATTCAAGCCCTTAGGATCGATAACAGTGTTGGAGGGGATTGCGCCACTGCTCCTTGCTTGTTGCTCACTCATGTTGTTGGACAACTGAGTTACATAAGAGTTGATGTTCTCAAACTTAGTTTCCCATTCCTCCATCCTCTTTTCCAAAGCACTAAATCTAGCATCATTCTTGGATGAGTCTTGTTGAATTAGTGAAGCTAAGGAGTTGAACTCAGTAGCGTTAGCAGCCCTTTCTTCCTTCATTAAGGCCATCATATTTTGTAGGAGTTGATTTGTTTCATCCTTAGGTGGGACAGTTAGGGCTTGAGATTGGTTTTGGAACTAGTTTGAAGATGGACCAGCTCCTCCACTCTTCTGAAATCTGTTTGGAGGTCTACTATCATCATTCCTCCAGCCCAATCGAGGGTTTGCCTTCCATCCCTCGTTGTAAGTGTTGGAGTAGGGGTCCCACTTTTGATTTGGACGGCCTTGGAAGACTGCAGACACTTCCTCATAGCGGTCTGGACAAACACTAGAAATATGCATGACTAATCCACATGTTTCACAACTAGGTGCTGTAATGTCCATAGGAGCAGATGGGCGATGTAAACTCATATTCTTTAATTCAGTAGTGATCAAAGACAATTGAGATGTCACTTTGCTTCCCAAAGAATCTACTTTTGATTCCAAAGTGTCCATTCTCCTACTGTGCACCGAAGCAGCTCCCATCTCACGCACTCCTCTAGTATTTCTCACACTATGTTGTTGATGATTCAGGGCCATCTTCTTTATCAAATCCCAAGCCTCCTCAACAGTGGAGTCTATCAAAGATCCTCCCGATGCAGCATCCAACATACCCTTCTCTTGGTTCTTCAACCCATCATAGAACTATTGCACCAGTTGTTTGTCCGGAATTTGATGGTGTGGGCATCTTGAAAGTAGGTCCTGAAATCTATTCCAGTAATCATAGAGAGATTCGTCATAGTCTTGCTTGGCAGAATAAATCTCCTTCCTCATTGATGAAGTACGAGAAGCCGGAAAGTATTTCTCTAGAAATGCCTTCCTTAAGTTCCCCCAACTGTGGTATGCATCAGCTACATGTCTTGGGAGGCTCATATACCATTCCTTAGCTTTTCCTTCCAAGGATAGATGAAAAACCTTCCATAGCACTTGGTCCAATGATGCTCCCACAGGCTTCATACTCTGACAAATCATGGAAAGAGATTGCAGATGGAGGTATGGGTCTTCTCCTGTCAAGCCATGAAATTTGGGAAGAGAGTTAATCAATAAACCTTTAATCTCAAAGTTAACTTCAAAATTTAGACAAGCCACAGTAAAAGGATCAAAATTTACATCAGAAGTTGTGGCTTCCCTAATTGTTCTTCTCCTAGGGTGTCCATTATTTTCTCCTACTCTCTCTTGTTCACCATTACCACCATTCCTCACTTGATTAGCATTCAGGTTAGGATTAGGTTGGTTTTGTGGTAATTTAGCCATTATCTCTTAGTCAGTAGGCTCACTCTCACTACTAGATAGGCTAGGTTCCACAGAAATATTCTCTTGTTCAACCACTAACTCACTTGTGTAACATCCCAATTTTTAAGCCTAGAAGTACTAGAAATAGCCTGAATGAGATAGGCTACCAGACCCCTTTTTAGTAGAGGTCTTAAAGATGAGAAAGAAAGTTAAAGCAATTTTAGGGACTAAACTGCAAAGTGAATGTTTTAAGGGGCTAAAGGGTAATCAAAGTTAGAGGCTCCAGTAAAGTCTCAAAGGCCCAGAAAGAGAAAAGAGGCTAGATACAGACCAATGGTTAAGTTAGAAGCCTCAAAGAGATGGTTTTATGAGGAATTTTATGATATTTTTGGATGAATTTTTGGAGCTCTGGATTGAATAAAATGCTCCAGTCAAATATTAAATAATTTTGTCCCCTAAATAGGAGACAAAACCAAAGAAAATATCTAAGAGCCATCATGACACCGACGAGTCATCATGCTGAGTCACCAAGCATAATCATGACACCTACGAGTCATCATGCTGAGTCACCAGAAGATATTTATGGACAGCATAAAAATCAGAACGCAGTATGGGAATATTTTAGACAGTCTTTTGTCTACCCGTTATAGTGAAATCTCTATTGCGTGACTCAGTAAGGTCAAATAGCCTGTCAGTAGAGCTAATTATTTTCATCTATGCTCCTCTAAGATGGCGCCATATATGTACCTTTTATTGGCCAGAATTTTAAGAAGAAGTTGTCCCGGTGGTACAGGGTAAGTCAGGACCCGAAAAATACCCGTTACGATGCAAGATTGGCTTGATAGGTGGAGAAATAATTAAGGAGATATTTTTGCACGAATTTCCATTTATTTTCTCCCTATTTTAATGCCATAAATGATGAAAGGACATAAAAGTGACAAGTGTACGGTTAGATGAGAAAAAGAAATATTACGTGTACGGCTAGATGGAAGACACGTGTACGGTCGGATGCAAGACACGTGTGCGGTCGGATTAAAGACATGTGGCTTGATGATGTAAGCATGATGTCATCATGATGAGGTAAGCATGATGTCATAGGACACTTGTCACCGTAAGATCAAAAGAGAAAATGGACAGTCCAGATCGAGCCACGTATTTTTAAGATCAACGGTCCAGATTCGGTTTGTTTTTCTATAAATACCCCCTCCCCTCCCTACCATTTCGTCCAAGCATAAGGAATCCATGGGGAAGCTCTTGCAAAATGGTTTCTAGAGAGAGAAAGAAGAGGGAGAAAGAAAGGCCAAGTGGTTCCAAGCCAGATCAAACTCTAAAACACGGTATGTGGTGGTTATAGCACCTGATTTTATGCCTATTTCGGATTAGTTACTGTGCGTATCTGATTCTGAAATTTTGCATGCTTAAAGTACACTCTGTGAGCTTTAAATCCATAGGTAGAACACTTCATTTGGATATGTGTACGATTTATGGTGATTTTTCAAAGTTAGGGTTTGAAATCTGGAAACAGTGTTGAACTTTTGGAAGAGTTTCGAGTTCCGTACAGTTCCGGTACTGTTCGGCGTAGAACTGGTTCCTGAAACTATTTTTCATTTAAAGTTAACTTAATGATATTTCAGTGAGACTTGGAAGCACTCAATTTGGAGTTTTCTAGAATTAATTATGAATTTTCAAAGTTGAGCAAAAATTCTGGAAATTCTGCGTGAACAGTACCCGCGAAGCAAAATTTCCACATTTGGTATTCTTGAATCTAAGGCCATCTAAAGTGGTCCTAATTGACAAGAAATGGATCTTAAGGATGGGAAATGATAAGATTTATGTTAGAAAAGTTGGAAAGAAAACCCTAAGACTAAGAGAAAGGGTTGAGGTTCAAGAAAGCTAGTCTTGAACTTTATGTAATCTAGTGGTCCTAATGGTTTGTATGATCAATGTGACTATGTTTAGGACCTTTGGAACATCCAAGAGGATGTTTGGTGATGTTGACGGAATGTCCACATGGTTGGAAAGGCAAGGAAACCAAAGGAAAAGCAAGGGGAAAGCCATGTTACAAGGTAGTGAACTTACCTATACTGTGTGCTTGATATGTATGCTTGCATGATGTGATTGTATTGCCATGATGTGACTAAGCTATGATGAAATGTTTGCAAAGTTATGTTTGCAAGTTTATGTTATGTTTTGCCTTGGCAATATGTTATGGAAGCATGAAATGCTTTAGCTTACTTTCCATGGCATTCATGTGTTAATGTTATAACATGTCATGCATGTGCATTATGTCTTGCATGCTTATGGGTAGTGTTTGCTACTGAGATTCTCCCGAATCTCACCCCTCCCTAACCAACCATTTAGGTCAGTCAATGATGGGCAATAATGGCATGAGAAGCAAGGAGAAGTAAGCGGAGAATTATTCTTGTTAATGGATGAGACTGTTGATATATGTATAATTCTACTATTTTGTGAACTATGTTATGGATGCCAATGATACCATGTATTTAATTATAATATTTATGGCATAAATGAAAGTGTATGAGCATGAACGGGAAAGAGTAAGGCCATGTTATGTATGCCAAAGAAATAAAAAGAATTAAAGAGATGTTAAGGGATAAAACGTAAGTCCTGGAGCAGTGAATTTGTAGCTCAGTTTGACCTATCAAACGAGTGAGTTAGGTCATAAGATTTGGCAAGCAAAGAGATCTGATGTTTCTATTTAAAATGAGGGGTAGTTTGCCCGATTCCGATAACCGAGTAGAAAGTTATGCCTTTCCAAAGTTAGGCAAAAATACAGTAAAATCCGAAAATGGCCAAATGAACAGTAACTTTTTCAAAGGAAATTGAGCTCGAATTTCAAGGCAATCAGTTCAGAAACTATTTTTCCTCAAAATTTTATCCAAAGAGCTTTCTGTAGAACTTGGAATCACTCAATTTCAATTTTTCTACAATTAGTTATGAATTTTCGAAGTTTGTCACATTTTAAGGTGACAATGAATAGTAACCCGTAAATGAAAATTTTCAAACTTGATTTTTCATCAATTGTAGCCTTCAAAAGTGATTCCAAATGCTTCCGCAAGGAAAGTTAATTGGTATAAACATAAGGTGTTACAACTTGTCCCTTCAACTCTTTTCTCTCTTCTTATCTCTCTGAGTCTTCTCTCAATCTCAGGGTTATAGGGCACAAGTTTTGGTTTTCGTGGCATGCAAGATAAAAATCACAAGAGAAGGAGCAAAAAAATTGACTTGCAGCACACAAAGTCAGATAAAAGTATGCAATGTGATGAATGCAAGTGTATGGGTGAGTATGCAAGTGTATGGGTGAGTATGAGTATGTATGCATAGAAAAAGAAGCAAAAAGTGTAAGTTTCAAAATTTTCCAGTAGAGTTCGCTGCGGCAAAAGCAGATGTTGGTCGCGGCGAAAGGTGACAGAGGCGTCTAGATAGCTGAGTGGAGGAAGTTTGCTGCGGCGAAAGGTCAGGTTGGCCGCGGCGAACTGTCATAGAAAGCTTATCAGATACTGGACTCCACTGATGTAACGTGAGAAATGCTGAAAATCAAGAAAATCAGTATATTTGTTTGTATTTCTAAAAATTTTGATGCTACGCAAGATGAACACCTATACTATGAACAAATATGCAACTAAACTACCTAAGATGCAACCCAAAAAGATCAAAACTTCAATTGACAACCAACTAACACTAGCTAACCTAGAAAACCAATTTCTTGGCTCCCTGGCAATGACGCCACTTGACAAGAGCCTTTTTGTCGTTCGCTTTGGGGTTCTCAATCAAAAATAAATCCAAGCTATGCAATAAAGTGCAAACTCGGGTCGTTTCACGCTTGGGAGCCTTAATTAATTACCTAAGTTAGACTAAGTGCCATGCAATGTAATGAAAAGGGGTTTTTGGGTTTTTAACATTTAAACGAATGGTGCCTAAACTGAATGCAATGAAAACAATCCTAAGATACTATGTTTTTAGTGTTTTAAGATAATAATGATGTAATGGAAATGATTGATAGGAAATCTCTTGAAAATGGTTTTGATGGCAATCATAGTTCACTTAAAGTATTGGGAGTTTCACAAATCCATTAGGTTTTCTTAATAACAACCTCAATAACTAATTGAGTCCAAAGCTTACATTAATAAACTCATTAATGAAAACTTTGTTAAGCTTCCCTAATGTGTAATTTTGGAATGATCATGCAATTGGCTCAATGTAACACACAATCAACTCAGTATCAAAACACAACTATGCAAGATAGGAGAGAATCATGAGAGTTACAAGAAGCATATATTCAACTACATATATTTAGGCACAAAATTCAACATCAATCAATCCAAATTACAAATGTTAATCATTAACCAATGATTACAGAATTAACCAAAGTGTCTAACTAAGACTTTACAACTCCTAGACCTAGGAAATCATAAGCATATAGCTAGAAACTAAGGATTAAAACTAAAACTCCCCTTTGAAGCTTGGAAACTCATGCTACTCCACCATCTTCAAGAGTTGGAAAAACCTAGCTCACCATAGCCTTGGAATCAGCTCCAACCAGAGTTAAATCTTCAGCCATACTAGTTAGGAGATGAAGGAAATGAAGGTGGATGAAGAAGAAGTGCAGGAAAATGGAAGGTGAAGGAGATAGAGATGGAGGATTAGGATTCAGTAGGAAAGATGAGAGGAGATGATGATAGAAAACGTAGGTGGTGGCTGCCTCATTCTGTATGACCTCACCCATACCCAAAATAGGGTTTCTAACCTGAAAATGACGTGTATGGGTCGGTTCCTGGAGGTAGGTAGGTCAGATTTTCTCGAAATGGTGGGGTCTGAAATGTACTGATACGAGGGGTTTGCCGTGGCGAACCATGGCAGAGGGCTTTCCTATTTGATGGGCAACGTTCGCTACGGTGAAGGAAGAAGTGTGCCACGGTGAACTATGGCAGAGGCTCCTCTTTGCATCTTGTGCCTTGAGTCTTCAATCTTGGCCCCAATCTCAGGTGTCCTACATTGAAAAGCAACAATTTGAAAAGCTGCCTGCTTATCTTCAGTATCTTTTTCTGCAGCTTCATCTTCTCTCACATTGTCATTCTCGTCTTCATCTTCCTCTTCTTCTTCTTGTTGCTGTTCATCATCATGCGATTTGTCACCACTTTCATGTGTTTCTCCGCCCTCTACAGTCATAACTTCATCATGTTATGGCCGTTCATTTTCATCCTCCTCAGTGTGGTGTTCTTTTCCTTCTTCTTCATTGCCTCCCCGGTTAAGAATTTTGTTTTCCAGCTTAACTAATTCATCACAAACAAAGTTTTGAATCTTGGCCATCTCGTTGTTTAATGTCTTGTTGAAATTGACCCTAAACTCCTTAATGTCCTGCACATTGTAAATGTATGTCATCAAATAGATATTAAGTCTGACCAACACACATTACCATATTGGTATTACTCACTGGATGATGGAAACTTCTACTGCTCCTCCGTTGTGTTGACTCATTCACTTCAACAGCAAGTGGACTGTAGAAAATGCCATGTCGACTCTCCTTTTCCGTATCAATTCTCCTCTTCACAGCCTTATCATCCCAATGTCTGACGGCGTCTTTGTCTTTTGGTTCACCTCCCTGCAGAGGGAACCTTTGCAGGAAGTACAACTACAGAGAAAAAAAAACATGACTCAAAAACCAAATTACATAATACATCAACAGTTTAATGGTCAAAGCATATCCAACAGGGCATATTTTGTAAGGAAATATGCAAGTACCAATAAAAAGTAGATGCACCCTCCGACAACTCTGGCACTCTTGGTCTGTCCTTCCTTATTGCTCATATTGTACCATTTAATTTCCTCACTGATCTCGTCAAGCACAAAGGAAGCCCAGTCAAATTTTTTCCAGTTATTTTCTGTGCAGGCCATTACTTTTAGCACCTTGTCACTCACACTTATACTTCCCATGGGACAAAGAAGAGTGCCCACTGTGAAAAGAAAAAAATAGAATTCAAAGTTTCCATCTTCTTCATCACTCTTTATCTTCTCCGCAATTTGAGAATATGTCAGTGGAGTATAGTCCTTCTTCAGCTCATTTACTTCATCCTTGAAGCCATCCAACTTCACTTTGGAGCCCTTATCTGGTAACCCAAGAACCGTCCCAACATCTGTACTAGTGACCTTCTTTGTCTTCCCCCTTATGGTGATTTGTTTACTTGAGGGGTCATATGCATGAATCAACTCCAGACATAAATCTCTGGGCAGCTTATTCAAAGTAATACCAAGAAGATGACCAAAACCCATTTCTTCTCCCTTGCGCTTTAAATTTTCTTTGCCATTTATAAAGTTTGCCACTTCCTTGAATTTTGTGGGGGAGCACCGAGTAGAAAATGGGGACACATATTTCTCCTTCTTCTTCTTCTCCTCTATCAGCTGTTCCTCCTTCTTCCTGTACGGCTCCCTGTCAGCATCACTCATCTCCCTCCAAATTGTTGAAGCCGCATCTATGATTGCTCCCATATTTCCATGCATCTCCTGCTTCTTTTGCTCCCAATATTCTCCCTTGAATACTTTCCAACCAGTAACTTGTGCGTCCTTTTTTCCGATCTTCTTCCTGTATCCAATAATCACAAAGTTATTAGTTAGTACATTAAACAGCACTTCAACATTCATACCATCCAACATTTCTTGTAACATAAACCTGAAAATTGTATACACACTAATTATTATTGTTAAATCCTTAACTTTACTTGTCATACGACAGGACATCAAATTGTTACATGCAGGTTAACTGGATAATGACACCATTCTTCGTGTAAATTAGCTAACATTCATTGTCAGGCTACAAAAGATCAGATTCCAACTAACATAAAATTATGCAACAAAGGTGGTTAATTAACTACTTTTTCATGTCAATTTCCTAACTTTCACACCCCAACACAGATCAAACAATTACACCAGAGACCAGTCAAAATTCAACTAATTGCTCGTGTGAGTTGCCTAATTTTCCCTGTGAGGCCACTGCAAACCAGATTCCCACAAACATGTAATTATGCAATAAAGGTGGTTAATTAACTAATTGTTGAGGTAAATTTCCTAACTTTCTGAGTCCAGCATGCATCAAACAGTTACACATAACCTAAGTGGAAATCTAGCTCACTAGTGGTGTCAATGGCCTAATTTTCCCTGTCAGGCAACTCCACACCACATTCCCACAAACTTAGTGGGTAATTTACTGATTCTCCATGTAAATTGCCTAACTTGACAGATTCAACGAAATATGTAACCGTTAGACAGGAGTTACACGGATAATCCCCTAAATCCTCGTGTCAATTGACTAATTTCTCCTGTGAGGCCCACTACGGATCACATGCCATCAAACATGAAATTTTGAATTGCAAGTTGTTACTTTACTGATTGTTCATGTAAATTTTCTAACTTCAAGAGTCCAACACACATCAACCATTTACACAGAAGCTAAGTGGAAATTCACCTAATTGCTCGTGTCAATCGCCTAATTTTCCCTGTGAGGCCGATGCAAACCAGATTCCCACAAACATGCAATTATGCAACAGATGTGGTTAATTAACTAATTGTTGAGGTAAATTTCCTAACTTTCTGAGTCTAGCACGTATCAAACAGTTACACATAACTTAAGTGGAAATCCAGCTCACTAGTGGTGTCGATGGCCTAATTTTCCCTGTCAGGCAACTCCACACCACATTCCCACAAACTTAGTGGGCAATTTACTGATTCTCCATGTAAATTGCCTAACTTGACAGATTCAACGAAATATGAAAGCGTTAGATAGGAGCTACGCGGATAATCCCCTAAATCCTCGTGTCAATTGACTAATTTCTCCTGTGAGGCCCACTACGGATCACATGCCAACAAACATGAAATTTTGAATTGCAAGTTGTTACTTTACTGATTGTTCATGTAAATTTCCTAACTTCAAGAGTCCAACACACATCAACCACTTACACAGAAGCTAAGTGGAAATTCACCTAATTGCTCGTGTCAATCGCCTAATTTTCCCTGTGAGGCCGATGCAAACCAGATTCCCACAAACATGCAATTATGCAACAGATGTGGTTAATCAACTAATTGTGGAGGTAAATTTCCTAACTTTCTGAGTCCAGCACGTATCAAACAGTTACACATAACTTAAGTGGAAATCCAGCTCACTAGTGGTGTCGATGGCCTAATTTTCCCTGTCAGGCAACTCCACACCACATTCCCACAAACTTAGTGGGCAATTTACTGATTCTCCATGTAAATTGCCTAACTTGACAGATTCAACGAAATATGAAATCGTTAGATAGGAGCTACGCGGATAATCCCCTAAATCCTTGTGTCAATTGACTAATTTCTCCTGTGAGGCCCACTACGGATCACATGCCAACAAACATGAAATTTTGAATTGCAAGTTGTTACTTTACTGATTGTTAATGTAAATTTCCTAACTTCAAGAGTCCAACACACATCAACCACTTACACAGAAGCTAAGTGGAAATTCAGCTAATTGCTCGTGTCAATCGCCTAATTTTCCCTGTGAGGCCACTGCAAACCAGCTTCCCACAAACATGCAATTATGCAACAGATGTGGTTAATTAACTAATTGTGGAGGTAAATTTCCTAACTTTCTGAGTCCAGCACGCATCAAACAGTTACACATGACCTAAGTGGAAATCTAGCTCACTGGTGGTGTCAATGGCCTAATTTTCCCTGTCAGGCAACTCCATACCATATTCCCATAAAGTTAGTGGGTAATTTACTGATTCTCCATATAAATTGCCTAACTTGACAGATATAACAAAATATGAAATCGTTAGACAGGATCTACGCGGATAATCCCCTAAATCCTCGTGTTAATTGACTAATGTCTCCTGTGAGGCGCACTACGGATCACATGCCAACAAACATGAAATTTTGAATTGCAAGTTGTTACTTTACTGATTGTTCATGTAAATTTCCTAACTTCAAGAGTCCAACACACATCAACCACTTACACAGAAGCTAAGTGGAAATTCACCTAATTGCTCGTGTCAATCGCCTAATTTTCCCTGTGAGGCCGATGCAAACCAGATTCCCACAAACATGCAATTATGCAATAGATGTGGTTAATTAACTAATTGTTGAGGTAAATTTCCTAACTTTCTGAGTCCAGCACGCATCAAACAGGTACAAATAACCTAAGTGGAAATCCAGCTCACTGGTGGTGTCAATGGCCTAATTTTCCCTGTGAGGCAACTCCACACCACATTCCCACAAACTTAGTGGGGAATTTACTGATTGTCCATGTAAGTTGCCTAACTTGACAGATTCTACGAAATATGAAACCGTTAGACAGGAGCTACGCGGATAATCCCCTAAATCCTCGTGTCAATTGACTAATTTCTCCTGTGAGGCCCACTACGGATCACATGCCAGCAAACATGAAATTTTAAATTGCAAGTTGTTACTTTACTAATTGTTCATGTAAATTTCCTAACTTAAAGAGTCCAACACACATCAACCACTTACACAGAAGCTATTCACCTAATTGCTCGTGTGAATTTCCTAATTTTCCCTGTGAGGCCACTGCAAACCAGCTTCCCACAAACATAGTGGGTAATTTACTGATTCTCCATGTAAATTGCCTAACTTGACAGATTCCCGGAAACATGAAACCGTTTGATAGAAGCTAACTGGATAAACCCCTAATTCCTCGTGTCAATTGCCTAATTTTCCTTGTGAGGCCACTACAGATCAGATTCCTGTTGGAAATTGTGCCCTAGGGGCCAATCATTCTGTTTTGAACATTGTTAATTTATGAATTTATTAATTAAGTTATCATATGATTTGCATGTTTACTGTGATGACTATCCTTGGATAACTCATGGTTTATCCTAAATGTCCCTGGTCGGTCATCTATGTGGGAGCAAAGATGAAATAAGACCAGTATGACTTTAAAGATATATAGAGATATAAATTAAAGTCATAGGCACATGTAAGAGTACAAGGTGTTGGACCGACCCGCTATGAGAGAGCTGCATGGGTTAAGTCATAAGCTTCTCTCATATACAAACCACGTCACTATGCCCTTTGACCTGAGATCATCATGGATTCCTACATGAGAAACGCTTAGCTTTGACCTAGTCAAAAGTCACTTTTGACCGAGTGATCATAAAGACTATGTTCAGGCTTAGTGGTTTTTCATGCGGAGGAATGTGAATGGTCAAAATGGAATTTGTCCCTCACATTCGTAGAGAGACATTACTAGGCCCCTCGATGAGTGAGTCTGAGAAATGTATGGCCATACTATAATGGAAAGGTAGTTCCATTTCTATACTCAGACTACTCAGGGATCGAGAAAGTAACGGTCATGAATAGGAGGATGACGTTCTCCATGCCTCATCCATGACCAAAATGTCGTGTGACAAAAGGGACGTGATATGGTTGTATGAAAGGTTGCATCGTTCAATGATCCTCATATGTTTTGGGTAGTCGTGATGTCTTGCTAGAGACCGCTACGACTTGTGAGTCATTATAGTTAATGGCCCACTGCCAACTTCATATGGGCCTACAGGGTCGCACACAAAATAGCCCAACACGAGTTATGATGTCCAGATTCATTGAATCTAAGATATGTCCAGATTCAATGAATAAATAGGGTGGACGTGTATATATATATATAAATTCGTATATATATATATAAATATAAGAGATATTAATTTATAAGGATAAATTAAATATATAAATTCCGTCATCTCTTTATTAAATAAATAAGTGAATTAAATCTGTGAGACGGATTTAATTTAAACCATATTTATTTAATTGTTCTCTTATCTGATTAGGCAATATTTGATATTGTATTAATTTCGGAATTAATTTAGAGTTAATTTCAAAATTAAATATTATTAACTAAACCTATATAGCATCCTATATATTTGATATGAGGAGCTAGGGTTTAAGAGTGAGAGAACTGACAGATAAGAGACAGCCTAAGAGAGGAGAGAGGACGGATTTCGAAAACCCTAGACGGACATAGGCGCTAGCACGCCGTTCGAGGTTGAGGGCTACTCGTGTGGATACCGGTAGAGGAAGCCGACCGGAGTTGTCGACTTCGAACGACAAAGGAGGCGAGCAGAAGCATCCTGAACGGCCGAATCATCGAGTCACCAGGAAATCGAACACCGAAGGTAATGCTTCTTACTACCTAACTTAAATGCGATCGGTAGATCCGGGCAAGGGGTTGAAAGTCTTAAAATTTCGAGTTGTTTTTCCGTTGCGCGTTGTCTTTCAATCCCCTTCAATTCCAACAAACATGGCTGGTAATTTATTGATTCTTCATGTAAATTGCCTAAGTTGACAGATATATGCAAACATGAGGTTGTCACATGCAACTGGTTAGTCAACTAATTCTTCACGTCAATTGACTAACTCCCATTGTTAGCCCACAAAATCTCACATTCCAACAATTAACGGGATAAACCAAACAAAACAAACTTATTTGCCTAATCCATGCGACAACATTTACCCCTCCTAATTCTTTTCTTAATTCCTGCAAAATGCCTACAAACACTATAGCAATACAGTTAACTACCAACACTAATTTTTCGCTAAATAATTAATAACTTTCTTACTTAGCCCCCATACAAACTCTTCATGCTACACTCACAAGCCTTCGCTCACTAAATCAGGAGCATTTGCTAAAAGGCAGTCGGGGTAACAGCCGAACACTATGTGACACATTGGTAATCATTCCTGGGTTAGAACCTAAATGTCATTACCAAACACACCCACCTTTCAGTGGGTCATTCCTCCTTAACCTACCATGAAAACAAAATCCAAGAAATCTACTGCATTTAACGGGGAATGCGAAGCTTACTAAAAGGAAATAAGTGACTTCTTCTCGCCCTGCTTCTTCCTTCTTTGTCGATAGCCTTGCAAGTTTCCTCCTTTGTCGGCCTCTTCTTATTCTCCTTCCGCTTCTAGTGATTACCACGAACCCGTAGATTGAAGTTGATGGAATTTTTAGGCGCCACGTCGAACACTTTTCACAGATTGCGAGAGGCAAGAATCTTCCCACAGAGGTAGCACGTTCGCAGTCGGGAGAGGGTAGATTTTTTTACAGAGTAGTAGCACGTTCACAGACCTGGAGACGCTGCAGTTTTCCCAGAGTGGTTGCACGTTCGCAGAGCGGGAGAGGGAAGAGTTTTCGCACACTAGGATCGCATTCGCATAGAGAGAGAGCGGGAGGACTTTTGACTGTCGTTTTTTCACCTTATTTTCAAATTTCAGAGGAAGTAAAATGAGGGGCAGTGGCGTCATTTCGTTTGTGGAATTAATATCAGATTGACCCCTTGGTCCTGCAGTGAGGTTTCAGAAAGTTTTAGGGGCTCTTTGAGATTAATTGTCTTCTGCGATCCTACAGTGAAATTTTCCCAAGATTCATTCTTTCTCCCTCTCCACTAGATTTTTGACACCTAGCACTTCTAGAAGGATGATGTAAGGGATGATGCAAGAAGATGATGCAATAATGATGTAAAAGTCCACTTGAAGTTTCAAGTTTTCCCTTACCCTTTCTATTAGCTTCCAATGGTATTTTGGTCCATTCAAGGCAAAAGTTTGGCTATAAATAGACACTCCCTCCCTTCTTGCAAGAGCACATTTTTAGCCAAAGGGGGGGAACTCTTGCAACATATTTTCTTGAAGGTTGATCAAGGAGAAACTAACTCCTATGGTACACAAGCTTGAATACAAGGTTAGTTTTATGTTCTACCTTGTATATTGCTTTGGTTTCCTTATATATTGCTTTAGTTTCTTGAGTTTTATGGTTGAGAATTGTTGATTTCCCTAAGGAGAGGTACTGGCCAAAACTTGTTAGGGATAGGGGAGGATGATTTTGATGTTAAGCATAGTCTAAAGTCATTGGTTATAGCTTGATTCAAGTGGTTTTATGTTGATATTTGAAAGATTATATGTTAGGGATGTTTAAGGATTAGTTCGGCCAGATCTGTTTAGCCATCCTAGGATGTGATTTTGATGATTTTAAGGCTTCCCAAGGATCAGTTCAGCCAGATCTGTTTAGCCATCCTAGGATGTGATTTTGATGATTTTAAGGCTTCCAATGGTTTTAGAATGGAAATTGGTTTAGGGTAAACCTAAAGCACAAACTTTAGAAGCATTAGAATCAAAGTTGGAAAGTTAGGGTTTTTAATCAATACTATTCAACCAACACTGATTTTTGAGGAAGGAGTTGGATTTTCATTAATCTAAGCTCATATTTGGATTCCTTGGGCAAAATTGTGTAGGATTCGCTTAAGGGAACAAGTTTTACAAAGCTAGAACATTAATCCAAAAGTTAAGAGAAAGAGGTTAAGTTCCTGAAAGCTAGTCTTAAACCTTGTATGCTGTCAATTATGTATCTCCTAGAAGTTGGTTAGCTAACTCTCATTTTGTTCTAGGATTCTTCTTGTTCATAGGTCATTTATGGCATGCGAGAAGAGCTCGCGCAGCTGCAGCGGGATTTGAAAAAGGCATTGATCAGGATTTTCTCTTGGTCTTGATAGATAGTATGATCATTATGGCTATGTTTAGGACCTTGGAACATCCAACAGGATGTTTATTTATGTTGATCAAAAGTCCACATGGTTGGAAAGTTAAGGGAATCAAAGGAAAAGCAAGAGAAAAGCTTGAAGTGCAAGGTAGTGAACTTATCTATTGTTATTGCTTGATGTTGTATGCTTGTGTATTTCTATGTAAATATTATTTGAATGTTATTGTGACATGTTTAGGCTATTGTAATTGCTATTTATGATAAGCAGATTATATCTCCATGGCCATGTATCAAGAAGGTAGCTTTCAGCATACTAATATGTCACTAATTAACAAGAGAATAAGCAAGTTGCATGTAGTACATTAGCATCCATCTAGCATGATTAATATGGTATTGTTTGCTACTGAGATTCTTCCAAATCTCACCCCTACCTAATCAACCATTTAGGTCAATCAATGATGGGTAATAATGGCATGAGAAGGAAGGAGAAGAAAATGGAAAATTATTGATGTTAATGAATGAGATTTATGTTCAATGTATAATTCTCCTATTTTGTAAATTATGTTTATGGATGCCAACGATGTGATGTAATTAACTAGAATGTCTATGGCATGAATGGAAATTTATGAGAATGAATGGGAAAGAGTAAATCCAAGTTATGCATGACAAAGAAATAAAGAGTTAAATCAAGAAAAGGTAAAGAGAAAAACATAGGTTCTAAAGCAGTTAGCTTCAAGCTCCATTTTGAACTAACAAATGAATGAGTTAAGCCATGAAATTTGATAGGCTTATATTACACATCCCAAGATTTAAAATGAGGGATATATCACCTCAATTGAGTGTGTGATATGAATTTCTAAATTTGAGGCACAGAATTTGGAGGTTATAGAATTTACCAAATGAACAGTAAAGTTTAATGAATAAACTATACGAATTGGTAAGAGATAAGTCTAGATTGATATTTTTCCCTTAAAGATCATTCAAAGAGCTTTCTATAAAATTTTGAAACACCTCTATACAATTTTTCTAGAATTAGTTATGATTTTTCAAAGTTGAACCTATAATCTGGAAAATGCACAGTCAATAGTGTTTTTTTCGAAAATCAACGTCCAGCTT
Organism: Neltuma alba; assembly: GCF_004799145.2. Classification (NCBI taxonomy): domain Eukaryota; kingdom Viridiplantae; phylum Streptophyta; class Magnoliopsida; order Fabales; family Fabaceae; genus Neltuma; species Neltuma alba. The sequence continues at coordinate 113,099 of NW_021636276.1, read as the reverse complement.
ACATTTTTATGAGTTCAAGGCCATCCAAGGTGGTCTAAAATGGTTCTAATTGGACTGTAAGATATTATATAAGTAAGGTGTGACAATATCACTCTTCCTCCTAAAGATATGAGAATATGTGATATGGACATTAATGGACATCTAATTCTTCTCTTCAATAAGAAAGCCATTCGTGTGTTGTGTTCATTGAATTTACTTATTAAAAATGATTGCAAGGAGATTCAATTTGCAAAGAAAAATAAAAGGATGTAACCTATGTGTTAAATAGCATGGGAGTAAGCCTTGCCTAGCAGGATCAGATATCTACTGCAAATATGGTGAATTTAGAGACTACGCGAGGCACTGTCATCAAAAAACAGATGCCTTGGTACTTCGTGATAGGGAATGAACTTCTTCTGTAACATCCCGAGTTTTATCAAGTTTTAATAACCTCTTTCGGTTGATTTTGAGGATAGATTAGTGATTTAAGGTTGATTTTGGTATTCGGGTTGGAATTGAGGTATGTTGGAGGAATAGGTGAACAAACCCCTCTCAGGGTATGTTCGCCGCGGTGAACCGGGAGTTCCAGGGGGAGTGTCCTTTCAGGAAGGTTTCATCACGGTGAATGTAGGGGTATGCCGCGGTGAAGGTTTTCTGGGCGAGCGAGAGTTTCCTCTCGGGAAGCTTTCGCCGCGGCGAAGATTAGAGTTCGCCGCGACGAAGTTCTAGGTTTGCCACGGCGAAGGGGGTCGAATCTATATAGTCACTGAAGGGGTCAAATGTGCGAAAATTAGAAAATCTGAAGGAAGAGAGAGAGGCTCTGCTAGGGTTTCGAATTTTTGGCTTGGAGGGGGCATTTCTAAGGATCTATTACTTCAAGTAAGTGATTTTAACCTCTAATCTACTTTTTTTTTCTTGGAATTTTTGAGGATTTATGGTGAAACCCTAGAGTTTTCTAGGTTGTTATGGAGTTGAGGTTTTTAACTAATTGTTTTGAGTTTAATTGATTGCTTTGGGTTAGTCTAAGTATTTAATCGGTGTAGTTCTCTTGGATTTGAAGAACTTTGAGTTTTTGAAGTTAGGGTTTATGGAAATGGGAGGTTTGTGATTGAGGATGATAATGTGGAGATTGATTTTGAGTTTTGTGATTTGGGTTATGTTAAGGAGGGTTAAATTGGATGTTTAATCGGTTTAGAATGTTGTTAAGACTCTATTGTTCAAATGGAATGTTTGGGTGTTGGATTCCTATAATGGGTCCTTGAGGTTATGAATTTTAATTGATGTTTGGAAAGGAATTAAGGTTTTAATGGATTTTTATGACCTTGGAGTGTTACCTTGGTGGTTATACCCTTTTGAGTTGGGTAGAGTTTGGTTTGAGTTAGGAATTTTGTGTCCCCAAATGTTGTTTCGGCCACATTATTAGTTGAAAGCTAATACATGATGGTTGTGTGCTTATGTAGACCCGTTGTGAGCATTGTTGGTGCACGGGGCCGTATTGTTGGTTTGTTATTCCTTGCTCAGGTGAGAGGTAACCACTTTCTAATCCTTTGTACATGCTTTTGTGATATTGTGAGTGGATTTATGTTTTGTTCTCCGTGTAACAAATTGTGTTCAGATTGTATGTTGTATATTGAAAAGGAAAACCGTCTTGTGGGGTTTCGATTGATATGGAATGAATTTTTGAACTTGTGAAAGATAGGCCACTGAAAGAAGTTAATTGTGAAATGATCATTTACTCTTTGATTATGGTTTGAGCATGATGCATGAATTGGAAATTGGTGAGAGTTTTGATTGTTACTACCACGTGGTAAGGCCTCCATTAATGCATGATGGTTGGCTCTTTACGTCCCCCATAGTGAGGGATAGGTCAGGTTCGGCTCTTGAAAATCCCCCAAAGTGAGGGATTTGGTTGATGGGATTGCATCATGGCACTTGCATGACTTGTTGTGGCTACCATTTATAATATTACTTGTGAAATGCCCCACTTGACACCTTATGAGCACCTATTTAGTAGTACCTTGAATTAGAAAGGCTGGTTACTGGGACGTTGTCTCACCTCGTGGTTTATAATGTTTTCAGGTGAAGGTTCTGGGCGTGTGTTATCGGGAAGAGATGCAGAGGCTTGAGCTTGGTTAGCTTTAGGCCTTTAGCCCTTGTATATGTATGGCTAGTTGTATATTGCCACATTTAGGGCCCCTTTTGAAATATTTTGATTGCCTGGCCTTATTGTAAACTAGAGGGAATGTTATCTCCTTATTTTGATTGGCCGGAGGCCAATTCTAGTGTCTTATAAAACTTTGATTTATTTTGTTGGAAACCTTATAGATGGGCTGATGTTGATGTCTTTTGTTACCCGGGCCGGAGGCTCGGAGGCCCAGTGATGTTAATGAATGATTTTAGTTGCATGCAACGGAGTTTGAGTTTGAACCGAGTTTAAATGTTAATTTCTAAAATTATGCAATTTCTTTCTACTATGGTAGTATGTTGTAACAACTTTCCTTTTCTACCATAGTAGTGATTTTATGACGAGTTTATAATGTTTTGAGGTTAAGGGTTTTACATCTTCCCTTCCACAAAATGAGATTCAAGAGCCGCCTCCTATAATTCAAGGTATGAATCAAGTAATGGTTATTTCTTGGCTACAACATTTAAATTAAATATGAGCTATTTATTCATATTACCCAGTATTTGGGTAATAAGAACTAAGTATTGATGCATCTTTGTATGAATTGAGTGCTCCTAGCATGGTATCTTTATTAATGTGTGCTTGAGGTATGCTTTATATTGCATGATATATGAGTTTGATGGACAGGAATTGATGTTGAAATTATGTTTTATGAATAGTCATATGAAGTTTGAGGCTGGCTTTGATAGAATTTAGAAGTATATTTATACACTACCAAAGAAAGCCAAGTAAATTGTTTAGAGATTGACTTTTAACTTAAAAAAAATTAGAGAAATTTCCTATAAGGAATAGACAATATAGTACCCAGAGATAGATTCTTAGAGTCATGGACTAGTAGAGGGAATTCGGTCAAGCCTACTTTGAAGTAAATATTATTACTTGTTTTAATAGATGAGTGACACGTGTACAATTGGATGAAGGATGTAACACCTCATGTTTCAATCAATTAACTTTCCTTATGGAAGCATTTGGAATCACTTTTGAAGGCTACAATTGATAAAAAATCAATTTTGAAAATTTTCATTTATGGGTTACTATTCATTGTCACCTTAAAATGTGACAAACTTCAAAAATTCATAACTAATTGTAGAAAAATTGAAATTGAGTGATTCTAAGTTCTACAGAAAGCACTTTGGATAAAATTTTGAGGAAAAATAGTTTCTGAACTGATTGCCTTGAAATTCAAGCTCAATTTCCTTTGAAAAAGTTACTGTTCATTTGGTCATTTTCGGATTTTACTGTATTTTTGCCTAACTTTGGAAAGACATAACTTTCTGCTCGGTTATCAGAATTAGGCAAACTACCCCTAATTTTAAAGAGAAACATCATATCTCTTTGCTTGCCAAATCTTATGACCTAACTCACTCGTTTGATAGGTTAAACTGGAGCTACAAACTCACTGCTCCAGAACTTACGTTTTAACCCTTAACATCTCTTTAATTCTTTTTATTTCTTTGGCATACATAACATGGCCTTACTCTTTCCTGTTCATGCTCATACACTTTCATTCATACCATAAATATTATAATTAAATACATGGCATCATTGGCATCCATAACATAGTTCACAAAATAGTAGAATTATACATTTATCAACAGTCTCATCCATTAACAAGAATAATTCTGCGCTTACTTCTCTTTGCTTCTCATGCCATTATTGCCCATCATTGATTGACCTAAATGGTTGGTTAGGGAGGGGTGAGATTCGGGGGAATCTCAGTAGCAAACACTACCCATAAGCATGCAAGACATAATGCACATGCATGACATGTTATAACATTAACACATGAATGCCATGCAAAGTAAGCTAAAGCATTTCATGCTTCCATAACATATTGCCAAGGCAAAACATAACATAAACTTGCATACATAACTTTGCAAACATTTCATCATAGCTTAGTCACATCATGGCAACACAATCACATCATGCAAGCATACATATCAAGTACACAGTATAGGTAAGTTCACTACCTTGTAACATGGCTTTCCCCTTGCTTTTCCTTTGATTCCCTTGTCTTTCCAACCATGTGGACATTCGGTCAACATCACCAAATATCCTCTTGGATGTTCCAAAGGTCCTAAACATAGTCACATTGATCATACAATCCATTAGGACCACTAGATTACATAAAGTTCAAGACTAGCTTTCTTGAACCGCAACCCTTTCTCTTAGTCTTAGGGTTTTCTTTCCAACTTTTCTAACATAAATCTTGTCATTTCCCATCCTTAAGATCTATTTCTTGTCAATTAGGACCCCTTTAGATGGCCTTAGATTCAAGAAGATCAAATCTGGAAATTTTGGTTCGCGGGTACTGTTCACGCAGAATTTCCAGAATTTTTGCTCAACTTTGAAAATTCATAATTAATTGTAGAAAAATCCAAATTGAGTGGTTCCAAGTCTCACTGAAAGATACTTAAGCTAACTTTACATGAAAATTAGTTTCATGAACCAATTCTATGCCGAACAGAACCAGAATTGTACGGAAATCAAAACTCTTCCAAAAGTTCAACACTGTTTCCAGATTTCAAACCCTAACCTTGAAAAATCACCATAAATCGTACACATATCCAAATGAAGTGTTATACCTATGGATTTAAAGCTCACAGAGTGTACTTTAAGCATTCAAAATTTCAGAATCAGATACGCATAGTAACTGATCTGAAATAGGCATAAAATCAGGTGCTATAACCATCACATACCTTGTTTTAGAGCTTGATCTGGCTTGGGACCACTTGGCCTTTCTTTCTCCCTCTTCTTTCTCTCTCTAGAAACCATTTTTCAAGAGCTTCCCTATGGATTCCTCATGCTTGAACGAAATGGTAGGGAGGGGAGGGGGTATTTATAGAAAAACAGACTGAATCTGGACCGTTGATCTTAAAAATACGTGGCTCGATCTGGACCGTCCATTTTCTCTTTTGATCTTACGGTGACAAGTGTCCTATGACATCATGCTTACCTCATCATGATGACATCATGCTTACATCATCAAGCCACATGTCTTTAATCCGACCGCACATGTGTCTTGCATTCGACTGTACACGTATCTTGCATCTAGCCGTGCACGTAATATTTTCTTTTTCTCATCTAACCGTACACTTGTCACTTTCATGTCCTTTCATCATTTATGGCATTAAAATAGGGAGAAAATAAATGGAAATTCGTGCAAAAATATTTTCTTAATTATTTCTCCACCTATCAAGCCAATCTTGCAACATATCAGATACTTTTCGAGTCTTGACTTACCCTGTTCCGTTGGGACAACTTCTTCTTAAAATTCTGGCCAATAAAAGGTACATATATGATGCCATCTCAGAGGAGCATAGATGAAAATAATTAGCTCTACTGACAGGCTACTTAACCTTACTAGTCATGCAGTAGAGATTTCACTATAACGGGTAGATAAAAGACTGTCTAAAATATTCCCGTACTGCGTTCTGATTTTTATACTGTCCATAAATATCTTCTGGTGACTCAGCATAATGACTCATAGGTATCATGATTACACTTGATGACTCAGCATGATGACTCGTCGGTGTCATGATTACGCTTGATGACTCAGCACGCTAACTCAGCATCGTCATGATGACTCTTAGATATTTTCTTTGGTTTTGTCTCCTATTTAGGGGACAAAATTATTTAATATTTGACTGGAGCATTTTATTCAATCCAGAGCTCCAAAAATTCATCCAAAAATATCATAAAATTCTTCATATTCTAGAGAAAATCTATGAATTTTCTCAGGTCATAACTCAACCTGTAGTCCCACTTCAAAATCATTCTTTAAAATGCCCTTTTTCGGCACAACTGGCTTTTAAGTATTCTTAAAGCCATTTTGCTGGTCTTCTGGGGATGAGACTAATTTTATAATTTTCTATAATCTCTTAGATCATACATTCCCATTTTACCATAATTTTCTGAGGTTTCCTTATGACTCAAACAATTAAATCTACCTCTACATCTCAAACTGAGCCATAAACTTATAAATTCCTTTTAAGTTACCTCTACATTTTCTGGGATTTTCTTAGAATTTTCTAAGTACTTTCCATTTTTACCCCTGATGGCCGTAACTTTCTGAATTTACGGTTTTACCCCTGCTTAGGCTCAACCTCATAAAACCATCTCTTTGAGGCTTCTAACTTAACCTTTGGTCTGTATCTAGCCTCTTTTCTCTTTCTGGGCCTTTGAGACTTTACTAGAGCCTTTAACTTTGATTACCCTTTAGCCCCTTAAAACTTTCACTTTGCAGTTTAGTCCCTGAAACTGCTTTAACTTCCTTTCTCATCTTTAGGACCTCTACTAAAAAGGGGTCTGGTAGCCTATCTCATTCAGGCTATTTCTAGTACTTCTAGGCCTAAAAATCAGGATGTTACAAACAACATGTGTACGGTTAGGTTAAGAATATATTATGTGATGATGTAAGCATAAGGTAAGCATGATCATGTAAATATGTGGTCATGAGGACATAAGTCATCAAAAGACAGAGAAGCGAAATGAAAGACCAGAAGGTTTAGTGAATGGATTTTTGATGACTTATCTAAGGTAATAGTTGAATTATCTTATCTTTAACAAGGCTTACTAAGGAAAAATAGAATCAAGTGTCTTAGATAATGTTCGACTTGAGTTATAGCCCAAACATGTGAGACAGATGACTATAAATAAAGGTGATGGGTCCAATATTAGAGATCTTGGTTAGAGAATGTCTCAATAGAGGTCTTTTAACTAGAATTGAAATGAGGAGGCTACCGATGAAGTAGATACCTGACCTAGATATTATATAATAGAGACATTCAAAGGATTATGTCTGCTGGATAATATGATGACCAATGCACCCTCATGTAAGTGACTGGTCAGGGAATAAGAGAGGATAGAGGAAATAAGAAATAGATAATAATGTTATAGATAATGATTTTACTGACAATCAGAATAGGAAAATAAAATAACACCTCAATACCCAAAAGTGCTTAGAATTAAATGAAATCCTTTGGCTTTAAGGCTTCTATAGGAAATATGATTGTAACCTCAATTTAGTAAGAAACCTTGGATTGAAATTCCTATAGATGATTGCTACTGCCTAAGTGACCAATTAAGTCTAGTGGGAAAGATTCCTTTTAATAGAAATATGGCATGTTGATGAAGCCTTGTTGTTAAGGGCTTAAAGATACTAGAATTAAGCTTTAGAAGTGCAGTGGCTCAACCTTAGGTCAATTCACAAGGAGGTCAATTGCTTAGGAGCCTAGTTTAGTTAAATGCCAATCACAAATTAATTGTAAGAATTGAGATTGATTTTATCTAATTGAATTACTTTAATCACCTAATATTTATTTGATTTTCTGATTTAAGATGAGTGATGAATGACAATAGCAGAGATGAAAGACAGTAGTGGGAAGTATGAGAGAACTGCAGTGGTGATTCTTCCTAAGAGTGTGGCTTGACCTTCATCAACTCATAAAATAAGGAGCCGATTGCAATAAGACAGAATATGCAGCAAATTATAAATGGATGAATCAAAAATTCTCAAGATAACATCAACCGATAGTTACTATAAATCAGTCAACTCAATCGCAATACCAAGTCAAACTAGACTCAATAGTTTGATCAAATCTACTTAGAATCTAAGAATACACCATCAATACATCACATTACAATCCGAATACAGAGTTCCTCAAGGTGAGCAATCTAAATCTAATCTAAAATCACAATCAACTAATATGACCATATGAGCTAATCGTGAATCTAGGAAGAGACGAACTCCCCTGTCAAAGCAATGGCTTTGGTTCAACTTCACATCTTAGGAAGGTGGAGGATTAACTGCTCATAGAAGAGAAGAAGGCTCCACCAAGCTTTGATCCAAATTTGACCATGGCAGAAGAAGATAGTGATGAAAATCAATGGAGGAAATCAAGATCGAAGGTGGATGACGGAGGTATCGAGGTGGAGGTGTGAGGGAATCCAAGATGGAGAGAGTGGAAGTGATGTAAAAATTGGTGATTTAAAGTAAAGTAGGTCGAAATATGGTTCTTTCCTCTGGAATCGAAAGTAGAGGGAATAAAAAGGGTGGCAAAGGACTGATTTCGGATCCCCCTTCGCGAGAATGCAACTGCTGAATTCAATTCTAGAATTTCTATCATCTGCTGTGGCGCCTCCTTATATCCATCACGGCCCCTGCCCAAAATGGTGTCATCTCAATTAGTGATTATGATTTCTTTGTTAAACTGCATCCTCCGTGGCGCTTTAGATAATCCGCCGCGACGCCTATTACTAAGGGTACTTTGCAAATCCGTCGTGGCGCCTTATGTGACATGCCGTGGCACCTCAAACAGAATGGCCAAAACGCTAAAGGAGCTCCCTAAAACTCACACTAAACAAGAAATCAAAAGGACACACAAATAAAATCATGCAAAAACACAAATAAAAACCTCACAATTCCCTTCACCAACTCTTATGCACAATAAAAGCTAATTATTCCCAAAATATGCAATTATAAATGGCAAAAGCATAAGTTTAGGACTAGAGATATATGCAAATAATGAGACTTATCACATGTGAAGTAGGTACCTTAATGGAGATTGAATATAAGGGAAAGTCTTGACCACGTGAGTACCTCTCTAAAATTGGGGATGGTCCTATGATTCAGAATTAGCATTGCTCTACCAAGAGTAAGCTATTCTCTGAAGACAACACAGAAAAATAGTCAAGATGGAGTTGACAGTGATATATCCTCCATCAGTGACTGTATAAATGATAGGCTGATAGTTGTCTCCCACCAAAATCAGCTGAGGTTAGACATACTAAGTTGACCTTACCCCAAGGAGGGCAAAACCGGTCAAGAACAATAGAATAGTAATACAATAGCAATACAGGGGATACAATGTCCCTTGAGTTTATTAGGATACTAAAGGAGAATTGGTAGTGAAGACCGTAGAGTCTAAAAATAAGGCAGATTGGCATAAGTACAAGGAAAGTTAAAAACCATGGAGATAAATAATTGGCCCAGAGAATTAAAGAGGCATAGTAAGATAAGTAATGATATAAAAAAGACTCAGGAATTAAAGGTCTCGAGGTATTTAGTAGCAAGTGATGTTGAAGTAACAGGTAGTGATGGTAAAGTAAAGATAGACACTAAAAGTAAAGATAAAGTAAAGAGAAGAATGACAGAATATGGCAAAACACCTGATAAAGATAGCAAAATCTCAGGAAGATAAGTATACCGTTCTAGTATTATCAAAAGAGAATTGGCCTAAGTAATTAAAAGAATACAAGTATTGATGGTAAAGTACTTAAGGGTAAAACTTGTACTGTACGATTGACAAATGCATTAGAAGATATGCTATGAGCATGTATACTAAATTTTAAAGAAACTGGGATGAATACTCACTTTTGGTAGAGTTTGCTTACAATAACAGTTATTATTCCAGTATACAAATGGTTCCTTATGAAGCATTACACAGGTGAAAATATAGATCCCTATTGTGCTGGACCGAATTAGGAGAAAGAAAGATATTTAGCCCTAATTTAATAGAACAAACCTCACAACAAATCATGTAGATTCGGCAGAGGCTACTGACAGCATAGAGTAAACAGAAGAGCTATGCTGACATATGACGAAAGCCTTTGGAATTCTATATTGGTAATCATGTTTTCCTAAAAGTATCTTTGATTGCAATCGTAGGGAGGTCAATAAAAGCCCAAAAGTTGACACCTAAATTCATTGGACCCTTCCAAATTCTTTTAAAGGTTGGCCTGGGAGCGTACAAATTGGCCCTACCTCCTAATCTTAGTCAGATTCATAACATCTTCCATGTCTCTCAGTTGACAAAGTACAAACCAGATCCCTTTCACATCCTAGAATATGAAGATATAGAGCTACAAGATAACCTCACTTTTGAGGTGAAGCCAGTAAAGATCGTAAATCAACAGATTAAGCAGCTATGAAACAAGACAATTCCAATGGTCAAGGTGATCTGGAAAGGCCTAACTCAAGAAGAAGCTACTTGGGAGAAAGAAGACGATATGAAGACAAAGTATCCAGAGTTATTTGAATAAGCTATGTTTTAAATTTCAAGGACAAAATTTATTTAGGGAGGAGGAAATTTTACATCCTGAAAAATTTACCCTAGTATTAAAAGTTAAAAATTAGGTTGTAGGCCAATATAGAAAGTAGATTGAAGGATAAAACAACTTTGCAACCCCGATAGGGCCCAGACTAATATTTTTAGAATTATAGGTCTAGAAAGGGCAAAACAGGAAAATTTGGAAAAAAAACTCTAGAAAATTCCTAAAAATAGTAAAAAGGTAAATTAGAGGCTTTGAAACCTCAATAGAGGCTGTCACATCCTGAAAAATTTACCCTAGTATTGAAAGTTAAAAATTAGGTTGTTGGTTGATATAGAAAGTAGACCAAAGGATGAGACAACTTTTAATATGAAACACAAATAAGGTCTGGACTGATGTTTTTAGAACGATCGATCTAGAAAGGGCAAAATGAAAAAATTTGAGAAAAATTCCAAAAAATTTTCAAAAAATGGTAAAAAGGTAAATTAGAGGTTTTAGAACATTAATGGAAGCCCTAAAGGTGAAAATGGTTTGAAAATTGCTATTTACAAAATTTCCTGAAAACAAAGGTTTTTTTTATAGGAAAAATAGAGAAAATCAAGTGAAAAATAATTATTTTAAATATTTAGAGGCCTCAATAATTTCAAAAAAAATGGGATAATTATCCAAATAATAGATTGGATTTCTAAAATTGATTTCAAGAACTAGAGGTACAGGAATTAATTTTTGGAAATTTATTTCCAAAAGTCTTACCGATAAAATCTTAGGAAATTCAAAATAAATAAATAGATAGGGAGAAAAATTCTCAAATTTTTCAAAATGCCTTATTATATTACAATATGATTTTTCATGGAGAAAAATGTGATTTTGGAGGCCTAGAATAATTATAAAAAGTTACAAGTGAATAGTAACTGATAAACTTTAGTATCGCTTGGAATTGATATTTAATAATTAGGCCAACTTCTTGGATCTTTTCAAGTTAGATTGGGCTTCAATTTGGGCCAGGAAAAGCCTAGAAAATTCATGCAAAACCTGGCCCCCATTTTAATTGGATTTAAGCCCAATTAACCCTAAATATCTATGGAATATTCTTAAATATTTACACATGACTTGATTAGAAAAATTAGTGCATATGATGGCAACCTAATGGCCCCTTAGGTGGCTAAAAACCACGACACATATGAGGGGGGAAAGGCCATAAATTTTGTTTATAAATACCCCCTAATTACACCAAAATAGCCAAAAATTGACAAAAGAGGGGAGGTGCTGCCAAACTCATTTCTTAAGCCTTGAAGTGGATCTTAGATACTACATTTGAAGGAGAAAATACCAAGCTTTGGTCAATGATTTATCAAGGTAAGTTTAAGCTTTGTTTTGGTTAAGTTTGAAGGTTGTTCTAGTTGGAAATTTAAGTTGTATTCCAAGGTTAAAGTGAGGCCCATTTTCGATTGGATTGAGTATGAACTAGGGAAGGATAGAAGCCTTAAAAATGAATTGGAATTATTATGTTTAAGTGGTGTTTGGATTGATTTTTGGAAGAAAACCAAGTTAGGGACTTATTACCTATAATTCAGCCATGCTGTGTTGTTGAGGTAGGAGTTTGTTTTGCTATGATTTGATTATTCTAATGAGTTTAAAAGGTATTTTCATGTAGGGGAACACCAAAGAAAAGTGTTAAAAATCATTGGAATCAAAAATAGAATTTTTGAAAGTTATACTACCCCTATTCAGCCAAGTCATAATGAAAGGGAAGGAGTGTGATCTTGTTAAATTAGAATTGATATTTGGATTCAACATGAAAAAGTGTGTAGGAATGAGTGAAGAGATGAAAGGAATTGAAGGAAGAATAATTATGTCAAAAATCAAAGAAAAGGGGACTTAAGTAGGTTTAACGTTAAGTGTTTGAGTTCAAGCTTGAATGGTTGTTAATGTGGCTTTTAATTATGCTTAGATTGATAGGTTTTGTGGAGAAGAACCAAGGAGAACACTAAACCCTTGAGGAGGCTGAATTAAATCATGGATAAGAGGTAGCATCGAATCTATAATTTGATTGTTTTTCTTGCTTAATGTGTATATGTTGCTTGCTTTGTTTTGCTATGAAATGATTGATTATACCGTGGCATTGAATGTTCTTTCATGCTTGTCATGCATTGGCCAAATGCATATTGAAATGAAATATGAATATGTGCTAATTTTCTTGATGGAATAATCTGTTGTTCATGGAATTTGAAATAGTTATTATACATTGTATCATGTCACATTGTGTAAAGCATGATTAATATGATAATTATGGTTCATTATGTCACATCCAGTAATATGGCATTTAGGGAATAGGAATATTTCTAAATAATTAAGGGTCAAAAATGACAAGGAGAAATAGAAGAATTATGGTGGAAAATAATTATTATAATTAAGGAAAAATTGGTCAAGAATAATTATGAAAAAATATTTGCAAGTCTTAGAAAATTAAGGAAAAATAATGACAATATTCCTTGAAAATTATATGGGATTATAAAATTGGTTTTATGACCAAATTGCCCTTGGAGAAATTACAAAGGAATTTAAGGGCGATTTAAGCTAGTTTAAGGTTCTTTATTTGGAAAATTCCAAATAAATATTTTTAAGGAGAATAAAATCCCAAGAAAATTTCCTATGATATCCCAAGGAATTATAAGAGATTATGAAATTAAAAGAAGACCCTCAAGTATCCAAGATTTTTCTCAATTCCTTTGGAAAGAGGAAAAATCACTAAAGAGAAGGAAAATAGTTTTCCTTTTTATTTAATTATTGGGAAATTAAATTTGAGACAAAGAGGGCAAATTGGGAAGATAAAAATGAGGAGAATAATTTATAGATCTGACAGAAAATAATTATAGAGGCCAGAGCATTATAATTATAGAAAAGAAGTTAAATCCGGAGTAAAAGTACATCGATAAAGTATTAATCGGAGTCTTGCACTTTGCTTGGCCCACAAGTCGCCACTTGTCAAGCCTTTAATAGATGGTAATTAAAGCTTTCCAAGTGTCAAGCTACCATTGGAGAGGATCTTGACTTTGGAATGTAATTACATTATGAATTAAGTTAATTAAGAGAGAGGTTTCAAGGAGGCTTAGGCAATTGACACTTGGACTTTCATTAAATGTGGTAGATGAGATATTTTGAGAGCACTAATTGAGTATTTCCTCCCCCCATAATTTGATCTCACTTTGGCCTAGAGGAAAAGAGAGAGAGCAAGAGTGATTTGTGAAGGGATCAAGCTAAAAGCAAGCATCTTTGATCTTCCAACTAAGATCCAAGCTTGGTAAGTTGTTCTAAGATGATCCTTGCTTTGTTTTATTGATTTGTATGGTGAAATTTCTGGTTTTCCCTCTTCATTTGGAGCTGGTCGAAATGCTTATGGGGTAGGGGAGGAAATTTTATGGTTCAATCTTGCTAGAACACTTCAAAGTATGATAGATCCTAGTGGTTACAAGGGGTTGTAGGTTGATTTTGAAGTGTTTTTTTTTTCTTATGAAGCTTGGGACCCATTTCGGCCAAACCAAGATCTAAATCCTAGGATGAGTTTTTCAAAGTTTTGAGGCTTCTATTGTGTTCAAAATGAAAAATGGTGTAGGGTAAACCTAAAGAACAAGTGTTGGAAGCCATAGAATCAAAGTTACAATTTTTGGATAATCAACCCTAAGGGTTCGGCCAGTTCAAAACTGAAGGAAAGAAATTCATTTTGTTAAATCTAAGTAGATATTTGGAATCTATATGAAAAACCATGTAGGAAAACGTCAAGAGGGAATTTTTAGGGTTTATGAAAATCAACTCTAAAATTCAAGAACAAAGATAGAAGCTTTAAGGGGGTTTAGGAGTTACTTGAGTTATGTTATTGATTTTATGAGGAATGGTTGATGATTCTTGCTGCCATTTTTGTGGATTGCCATGTTAGGATTTGGCATTTGTGGAAGCAAGAAAGAAGAACAAGAAAATCAAAAGAGCATTGGATTAAGGTAGTAAGATTTAATTAACCTTAATGTTAAGTGTTGCATTGATTGCTATGCAATTTCATGTGCTATTATGTGGTTGAACTAAATGATGATGATGATGATGATTGTGTAACTATACTCCTTGCTTTATGTTCCTTGGCTATTGCATGTTAGAGTGCTACATGTATGAGGTAAAGTAGTTCCCTATTAATAGCAAAAGGTTGAAATGCTTGTAATTGATACATGTTAATGTTTTGGTTGATTGATCTTGCTACTGGGATTTTCAAAAATCTCATCCCCCAAATATAATGTAAGATTTTAGGGTTTGAAAATCTCAAGAGCAAGCTACAGATTAGAGGCTAAATTATGGTGTTACACCATAAAAATTCGTGGACATTTGGTTATGTATAATTATCAATGGTTGGTGCTGTAACCCCTAAGCAGGATGTTAGTTTTGAGCCACATTTTATTTTAGTTACTGAACGAATTTCTGCATGAAATTTAGTATGGTTAGAGTTGACGTCCTGAGACTCAAATGGATAGGCAGCACGTTAAAAATGGCTACGTATACAATTTTTAATGATTTTTCAAAGTTAAGGTTCAGGATCTGAAAAAAGGATTTTGGCCAAATGGACAGAGGTGAATTTCACAAAAACCTGACGCTTTTTCCTAAGGAATTGGATCATAAGATTAATTTTCCTTGAAATAGGACTTAAAGAGCTTTAAATAGAATTTTGAACCACCCCATTTGAATTTTTGTGGAATAAGTTATGAATTTTTGAAGTTGGGCCAGAAAATTGGATTTTACCCGATGAGCAATAAAAATCCAAAAATTAGCGTTTTTCATGAATTTTTGAGCCCAAGACCATCCAATGTGGTCTAAAATGCTTTTGATTAAACCCTAATTGGATCCGATAGTAAGGTGTGACACATTACTACTGAGATTTTATGAAATCTCATTCCCTCCTATGTTAAATTTTGCACCAAGTAGGAAGTGGATCAAGCAAGGACAAGGGCAAGGAGATAATCTTGGGACAATGAAGCTATATGACTTTTGTGGCTATGTAATATTATGTTCTATATTGATGAACTTTAATACAATTTTATAATGGATTATGGATGTGGCAAACCTTGAAACCATATAGTTATAATGTAGTATTTATGCTTATGAATATGGTTTTGGTATGGTTGGTTGGATGTGCTAAGAAAGAAAGGAAAGAAAATTCAAGAAAATGGGATTAAAGGATAAAAATGTCATAGAACTGGATGAATTTGGGACACATAAAATGATGAGCAAATGATCAAGTTTGAACCTAAAATTTTGCAGACTTATAGATCTTATTTGTAGCTTTAAATTAAATGGTAGATCATCAAATTTGGTGTTTTGTGCTAAGAGTTATGCCTTCCAAAATTAGATAAAAATACTAGAAATTCAAAAATTTACCAAATAAACAATGCACCTTTGAATAATTTTTGGCTCTATTTGATGCTAGCATGACACCAATGAATATTTTTTCTCAGAAGAAAATATTACCAGCTTCAAATAAAACCTAGAACTACTTCATTTTGATTTTTTTACAATTAGTTATGAATTTTTAAAATTTGCAGAAATTTCAGTGAATAGTGAAACGGTGACTCAGGGCAGAATTTTAAAGTTTGGAATTTTCTTACCTTTAAGTGTGGAATAATGGTTCCAAATGGTCCTAAATGTGGTATAATATCTTAGTAAAGGTGGGTGTGACACATCAGAGCAAAGGTTCTGGCTTATTATAGCATGCTCTGATTATGTGATAAATGTGCTAGATTGCCTTTTGGTGATTGATTATTGTGTTATATTGTACTGTACTGTGTGCCTGGTTTTTTATTCATTTGTTTGGTTTAATGCATTAAGAGGAAAGCAAAGAAACTAAAAGTGATGGGTTACTAGATTGGCCAATTAAGGTTGAAATGTTGAGATGATTACTTCAAGGGAAGTAGACACAGAGGAGAAGGAATGACAAAGGATAACTAAGAGATAGGTAGTTATTATCTGAGAAACTCCCCTCTAGAAAACAATGACTGAATTGAAAAGTTTTTGAATAGGATATGAGTCTATACCTTAGTATGTTAATGGAGTAATAAGGCCTCGATTGCGATGAGATGATAGGAAAGGAGACTATCTCAAATCTTGAAAGGATAGTCAGAAATTACTTGAGGAATCAATAGTACCAAGTTATTGGTTATTTATTTTGACATAAAGATGAAGTCCTTATATGGAAAAGAGATAATGTTAAGAATGTGATCTCTTTATTCTTTAAATGCTAAGGAAGATATCAAGATGTACAGATTCAACGCTAACATTTAAATGGGAACACAACAAGAGGAGCAGACCAAATCCTCTGCTAATCCGTTAGAAGTTCTGATAAATTGTTTAGAGGAATAGCAAAAGTTGATAGAGCAATTCATGGCAGCAAAGGCTAGACAAGATAGAGAAGCTACAAGGGTGGTAGCAGCAGCTAGTATTCGTTAACCACACTTAGAACCAAGAATCGCAGGACTCCTTGAAATACTAATGCAATTCCAAATCCCTTTGTCAGAATAGGCTACAGTAACGATAGGAGATGACATAAACCAACAATGGATTACAAAATTTTATGGATATAATCCTCATATTTTTGAAGGAAACACTGATATTCAAATAGCAGAGGATTGGATTATGAACCTTGGGACAATTTTTCAAAACATGAATTGCCCTTATGAATAAAAAGTACAACTGGCTGTTCTAGTTCTGAAAGGAGATGCTAAACAATGGTGGCAGGACTTGAAGTCAACCCTATAGGCAAGGAATACCTCAATTACTTGGGAAGTATTCTTGGAATGATTCTACATAAAATATGTTCCCCAAGCTAAGAGAGATAAGAAGGAAATGGAGTTTCATACTCTGAAACATGTTGAAGATGAGTCCTTTGAAGGCTATGTGACTAGACATATGTGTTTGTCACATTATCCCACTTACTTACAGCAAGCTGCAATGTGGAATACATAAAAGCTGATTAAAGGTCTCAAACCTAGTCTCAAGGAACACATAGCCCCTATGCAACTGATAGAGTTCAATATGGTAGTAGAAGTCTACTGAATGATAGAAAGTGGGCAAGATCATCAAGTTATGATAGAAGATACTCTTGGGAATAGAACATCCGAACAAAAAAAGTACTTCTAAGAGAAAAAGACAGAAGGAACAACCGAATTAGAGGAATCCATAAACAAACGAGATTTAATTTACAAAGTGGGCAAAAGGATGTAACCTATGTGGGAAACAGCATAGGGGTAAGTCTTACCTAGCAGGATCAGATATCTGCTACAAATGTGGCAAAAATGGACACTACGTATGGCACTGTCATTGAAAGACAGATGCCCTGGCACTTAATGATGGGGAAAGAACTTCTGCCCTTCCATAAAAAGAGATTCAAGAGCCGCCTCCTATAACTCAAGGTAAGGTACGAATCAAGTAATGGTTATTCCTTAGCTACGATATTTAAATTAAATATGAGTTTTTTATTCATATTATCCAGTATTGGGTAATAAGAACTGAGTATTGATGCATCTTTGTATGAATTAAGTGCTCTTAGTATGGTATCCTTATTAATGTGTGCTTGAGCTATGCTTTATATTGCATGATATATGAGTTTGATGGACAGGAAATTTGACGTTGAAATTGTGTTTTATGGGAGGTCATATGAAGTTTGAGGCTGGCTTTGATAAAATTTAAAAGCATATTTATACACTATCTGAAGAAAGCCAAAGTAAATTGTTTGAAGATTGACTTTTGACTTAAGAAAAATTAGAGAAATTCCCTATAAGGAATAGACAGTATTAGTACCTAAAGATAGATTCTCGGAGTCATGGACTAGTAGAGGGAATTCGGTCAAGCCTACTTTGAAGTAAATATTATTAATAGTTTTAACAGATGAGTGACACATGTACGATTGGATGAATGATATGTGTACAATTAGGTTAAGGATATATGGTGTGATGATGTAAGCATAAGGTAAGCAAGATGACATAAGTATATTGCCATGAGGACACAAGTTATCACAAGACAGAGAGGCAAAATGAAAGACTAGATGGTTTAGTGAATCATTTTCTGATGACCTATCTAAGGCAATAGTCGAGCTATTTTGTTTTTAACAAGACCTATTGGGGAAAATAGAATTAAGTATCTTAGATAATGATTTGATTTGGACTGTAGCCTGAATATATGAGACTGATGATTATGAATAAAAGTGGTGGGTCAAGTATTAGAAACCCTAATTATAGGATGATCCAATAAAGGTCTTTTAGTTAAAGTTGAAATAAGGAAACTATCGATGAAATAGATACCCTGCCTAAATACCTTATAATAGAGGCACTCGAAGGATTATGCCTGCTAGATGATGTGATGATTAATGTACAATTATGTAAGTGACCAATCAGAGAATAAGAGGTAATAAGAAGCAGGTAATGTTATTGAGGATAAGGAAGATGAGGAACAGGTAAGAACATTATAGCGATGATTACACTAGCAATCAGAATAGAGAAAAGAAGATGTCTTCAATGATACTTCAGTGTTCAATAGTCCTTAGAATTGGACGAAATCCTTTGATCTTAAGGCATCTATGAGGAATATGACTGTAGTCTCGAGTTAATAACAAGTCTAGGATTGAAGTTCCTAATAGATGATTGCCACTGCTTACGTGATTGAATAAGTCTAGTGGAAAGACTCCCTTTAATAGAGATATGACATATGAAGCAAGTACCCTAATAGAGATTGAATATAAGGGAAAGTCTTAACCACAAGAATACCTCTCTGAGATTTGGGATGGTCCTTTGATTCAGAGTTAATACTGCTCTACTAAGAGTGAGCTATTCTCTAAAGAAAATACGGGGAAACAATTATGATAGAGTTGATAGTTGTCTCCCACAAAAGTAAGGGAGGTTAGACGTGCTAAGTTGACCTTACCCTAAGGAGAGCGGAATCTATTACACCTTACCATTAGAACAACTTAGAGTTCAATTAGAACTATTTTAGACCACATTGGATGGTCTTGAGTTTAAAAAATCACGTTGAGGACATTACTTTCGGATTTTTACTATTCATATGGTAAGTTCCAGTTTTCTGTACCAAATTCAAAAAATCATAACTTAATCTAGAAAAATCAAAATAGAGTGGTCCAAAATTCTATGGAAATTTCTTTGAATGCTCTTTCAAAAAAAAATCTTGTGAACCAATTCCTTTCGAGAAAGTGCTAGAATTTTGTGGAAATCACCACTGTCATTTTGGTAAAAATTCTTTTTCCAGATTTTGATCCTTAACTTTGAAAAATCATTAAAAATCATACAGTTGTCCAATTTTAATGTGCTACCTATCAAATTGAAGGTCAGTATGTGATCTTTAACCAACCCAAAGTTTATGGTTAAATTCATTTGGTAAATGAAAACGCAGCTCCAAGTTGACATCCTACTTAGGGTTATAGTACCAAACATGCATACTTATACATAATCAAAATATAATTGTTTCCCATGATTCACCACCACATTTACCTTTGAATTTGTAGCTTCCCTTTGGATGATTCAAGCCCTAAAATTTTGGATTATTTTTATGGGGGGTGAGATTTCAATGAAATCCTAGTAGCAAGGATAATCAACCACAACATCAACATACATCATCATTAAAGCATTTCAACATTAGTTACCATAGGAGAAGTAATCTTCTTTTAAATAGGCAACCTCAACATGCAAGGCCATGGCAACAAATGCAAGGAGCAACCACATCACAATCATCATAGTTCAACCACATGGTAGCAAGTATTGATGCCATAATAAACAATGCAATGTTAACATTAGTAGTTAATTAAGTCTTACTACCTTGATCCAAAAGCTCTTTTATTCTTTGATCTTCTTCTTCTCCTCCACAAATATCAAACCCTAACATCACAATCCATAAAAAGGACAACAACATTACAAATCAAACCACACAAAATCAATAACAAAACTCAAGTAACCCCCTTATCCTTTTAATCTTTAGTCTTTGATTTTTGAGTTTTGTTTCCTTAAACCCTAAAAATTCTTTCTTGGTTCATTCCTACATGATTTTTCATGTAGATTCCAAATATCCACTTGGATTTAAGAAAAGAAATCTCCTTCCTTAAGAACCATGTTGGCTGAACACTTTGGGTTTATTTTTCAAAAATCACAACTTTGATTTTAAGGCTTCCAACACTTGTTCTTTAGGTTTATCCTACACTAATTTCCTTTTTAAACATCATGGAAGCATCAAAACTTTGAAAATCTCATCCTAGGGTAGAGTTCTTGAAGTGGCTGATCAGTACCTCTAGAGAGATTCAACCATGAAATCTTTTCAAAAGCAACATATAACCATGTGAAACAATCATAAAACAAGGTGTTCTAACTATGTTTAGCAACCAAAATTTCCCTCCCTACTCATTTATCATTTCAGCCGGCATAAACAAAGGAGAGAACTAGAAATTTCAACCATCAAACTCAAGAGAATCAAGCAAAAATTACATAATAGGACTAACCACTAACCTTAACTCCAAGCTTACTTGACCAAAGGTATTATCTTTCTTCTTGCTTGAGCTTGAAAAATGGATGGCAATGGTTCTTCTTCCTCTTGGCTGAAATGAAGGGTCTTGAAAGAGGGAGGAGTGTGTTGATTTAAAGCTAAAATATCTCAACTACCATTGTAAATGCTATGCTAGGTGTCAAGAGCTTAATCCTTCTTGTAATCTCTCTCTTAATTAAGTAATTCCAAATGTAATTAATTTTCAAAAGTCAAAATCCTCTCCATTTAAGGCTTGAGACTTGGCAAATTTAAATACTCTCCTATTAAGGGCTTGACAAGTGGCAAGTTGTGAGCCAAATAAAGTGCAAGACTCTAGTCTTAACTTTATCGATGCACTTTTACTCCGGGTTTAATTTCTTTTCTATAACTTCAGTACTGTTGCCTTTGTAATTATTTTCTATCAGATCCATAATTTATTCTTCTCATTTTTCTCTTCCTAAAATTCCCTCTTTAACTCAATCTCAATTTCCTATTATTTAAATAAAAAGGAAAACTATTTTCCTTCTCATTAATGATTTTTCCACTTGTCAAAAGAATTGGGGAAAATATTAGATATTTGAGTGTCTCTTTTTAATCCCATAATCTCTTATAATTCTTAGGACATCATAGGAATTTTCTTGAAATTTTATCCTCCTTAGAAATATTTATTTGGAATTTTCCAAGTAAATGGCCTCAATTTGGCTTAAATCACTCTTAAATTCCATTGTAATTTTTCTAAGGGTAATTTGGTCATAAAACCAATTATACATCCTCATATAATTCTCAAGAAATATTATCCCTATTATTCCTTAATTTTCTGAGGCTTGAAAATATTTTTTCATAATTATTTATGACCAATTTTTCTTAATTAGTCAAACTTTCATAATTGACTTGGAAAATTGTAACACCTTACGTTTACGACCTTATATTGTGCCAAGTTAAGATATTCGAAAGTGCAAATTAAGGTTACCGGGTTGAAAAACCTGAATTTGAAAATTTCTTTTCCCGCATTACTATTCACTGTAACCTTAAACTTGGCATAACTTTGGAAAATCATAACTAATTCTAGAAAAATCAAAACAAGGTCGTTCCAAGTCTTATTCAAAGCTCTTAACATCATCTATCAAGGAAAAATGATCTCAGGTTCCACTTTAATCAGAAACACATCCGATTTTAATTTCGAAAAGTACTGTTCATTTGGTCATTTTTCTATTTTCCAGGATTTTTGCCTAACTTCGAAAAGGCATAACTTCTTACACAAAGCTCCGATTGTGACACTTTACTACTCATTTTAAAGGGAAAAACAAGATCTATTTGCATGCCAAATTTCAGGGAAAAAGTCAACCATTTGACCAGGGTCTTTGTTGGTCAAGTTTAGTCAAATCTAGACCATTTTTATCCCCCTTTTTCACTAATTCTAGCACCATTTCGTTTTTCACTATAAGCATACCATAATCACATATAAAGGTACTCTACCATTAATATACATTTCAAAAGGTTATCATATCATGTATTCAAGATCAGAATATGCTTACATGACTTGAAAGAGAAAGGTTTAAAACCATATAATACAATACATAACTCATAACTTCCTCAAGCCATGATTATTTCTTTTCCCTTCTCCTTGGAAGTAGTGGCACCTAGGATATCATGTTATAGGAGGAATGAGATTTCATAGAAATCCCAGTAGCATTGAACATACAACCATCAAGTCAACATGCATAAGATGTCATGCTATATGCAGTAAAATAACATTGCTAGTCTTTATGCCATGCCATAACCATTATGTATCCATGTCATCATATCATGGAGCATACAATCATTCTAGTCAAAACTCAATCATGCAAGAGCCAAGGCATACATTGCAAGGAGTTCACATCATCTGGGCATAAACATTCTCATGGCACATAAACACACATAGCAGAAACACCAAATGCAGGTCAACAAAATAATTGCAAGTTCACGCTACCTCAGTTTCACGCTTAATGTTTCCTCCTTGTTTCCTTGCTTGAGATCCTCCTAGGTTTCCAGAAAATTGCCTATCAACCATACAGTAAGGGTATGGTAAATTCCATATCCAGTATAAAATTCTTTCTCTATATAATGCTACCCTTGTGCCTTTCAATTTATAATTTCTGTATACCTTTCCTAAACCTTTGACTTTGGTTTGACCAAGCCTTAATCCTCAGTTAAGGTCTTGGAATTCTTCCTTAATCCATGATTAATCATGCTTTCTTGGTTAATCACTAACCCTTAATCCTTAATCCAATATTTAATTAAGGTCCTCAAGTCACATAGTCATTAATACAACATAATCCTCTAAGATTAAGTCACTAATCCCTTATGGATTGACCATTAATCATTCTCTAATCAACATGATTAACCCTTAATCAACATGATTAATCATAATTAATCATCCTTCAATTAGCATGACTAATCACTAATTACTAATTAATCAGGGTAGCTAACCTTAATTACTTACTAATCTTTAATCAAATAGCATGATTAATCTTAGCTATCACTAAACCATAATTAATCAAGGTAATTAATTCTAATCTTCCTCAAATAAATAATTAACTAAAAATAATTAACACTTAGGGAGGTAAACATACCTTAATTAGCTCTTAATCGGCGATTAGAGGTGCCTAACTTTGCTTTCTCCCTTTCTCTCTCTTCTTTCTCCCTTTCTCTCTCCTAAAACTCAAGAACACAACATTTCCTCACTAGGAAACCTCTTTGGCCGAAATGTTCATGGGAGGGGGGTATTTATAGGCTTTGATTTTTTAAAATTCTAAAAATGCCCTTTCGGGAAAAAGATGCGATCTCGGCCGTTCATTTTTTTCCACTTTACACATGGACAAATCCTAGAGCACACACCACAAGAAATTGACACATGGATGGACACATATTCACCATGTGATTTTCATGTGGAAATAAAATATTATTTTAATGTTTTGTCTCTTATTTCCCTTTATGCCCTTGAACAATTTGGAAAATTTCAACTTTGTCCTCCCCCCCTTATTTTTGGCTGAAATATTACTCTAAATATTGGGAGAAAAATGACTCATCCAATATTCAGTGCAATCCACTGATTATTTGTGTATTTTCGGTCCGATTTTCCAACAATCCTGTCCAATTTACTGTCACAAAATTTTGATTTCAACACCTCCTTAAATTCCCCTCATTCCAAGGGTATTCCATGATTTTTCTCAAGTTTTACCTCCCTCTATAATTTTCTAAATTTTATTTCGTCAAAAATCACTATTCTACCGATAATAATTCGGTAATAAATATTCTTTAAGCTAACCTCTGTACATCCAAAGGTGGGAAGTAATTTTATAAATTAGGATAATATGTCACATAATTTATCCCTATTTTTCCTTGAATTTTTGAGGCCTTTATATATTTTAAATAATGGAAATTGGCTAATTTTCCTTAATTAACCAAAAATTCCGATAATTACAAATAATTCTATGATAAATTATTTTTAATCCTATATTCACCTTCTAAGCCTCAAACATTATTCTGTACCCTCCTTTCTATTTTTCATGATTTTCTGGAAATTTTCAGGAATTTTGGACATTATTTCCAATATTGCCCTTTCTTGACTGAGCTTTTCAAAAATGACCGTATGTCCCTATCCTGATTTTTCCTCATAGCCTGGATCCTCTACTAGTCTACTATACTATTTGGCCTTAGTCAGCTTCAAATCATTCATCAATTAGGATCAAATTATCAGGGTGTGACAAAAATCATAATAATTATTTTCCACAAAAATTCTTCTATTTCTCCTTACTGTTTTTAGCCCTTAATTGTTTAGGAATATCCTTATTTTTAATCACCATATTATTGGATGTGACAAAATCGGTCAAGAAGAATGGAATAGTAATACAATGGCACTACAAGGAATAGAATGTCTCTTGAGTTTAACAAGGTACTGAAGGAGACTTGATAATGAGGGCTATAGAGTCCAAAAATAAGGCAGATTGGCATTAGTACGAGGAAAGTTAAAAGCCATAAAGATGAACAATTGGCCTAGGGAGCTAAAGAGGTATAGTAAGATGAGTAATGATATAAAGAGACTAAAGAGTTAAAGGTTTTGAGGTATTTGGTAGCGAGTGAGGTTGAAGTAACAGGAAGGACTAAGTAAGGCCTAAAAAGGCAATATTCGCATATGTGAACACTCTTGGGGAATTATCAGTCAGGTTACCAATTGAGGATAGGTGACTTACTCTTTAACTCAGTCCAGTGGTTTGAATATGAATATGAATAAAACTTGCGGTGGAAGATAACCCGGGCAGAAAATGAATCCAGGATTATAAGGAATCCTGAAGAGGCTTATGGTGGAGCGGGGTAAAAAGATGATATATTAAGCCATAAGGGTGATACCTCTTCAGGCATAAGATAGTATGATATATTAAGTTGTGAGGGTGATACCTCTTAAGGTGCAAAAATGAGATGATCAGGGATGAGTTAAGATGTGAAAACCTCCCTAGGATGGTTAACTAGTACCGAGAGAGTACCCTTGACTTATTCATAGATACCATTATTGTTAGTTAGGCTAATAGCTCAATTCTATTCTAGTCCAAGGAGGACAGTATAAAAATAAGAGTAGAAGGAACTGAGAGCTATAAATCTTGAATAGTGTGCATTCAGGCAAGCTAAACATGAAATGGGAATGAAAGGATAGGGAGATAGACCCTGAAAGTAAAGATAAGGTAAAGAGAAGAATGGCTGGATATTCCAAAACACCTGATAAAGATAGAAAAATCTTAGGAAGATAAGTATATCGTTCTAGTATTATCAAGAGAGAATGTGTCACACCTTACTTATATAATACCTTAGCATTCATTTAGAACCATTCCAGACCACTTTGGATGGTCTTAAGCTTAAAAATTTCAATTTGGACGTTAATTTTCGGAAAATTACTGTTCACTATCCAGTTTTCAGATTACAGGTCCAACTTTGAAAAATCATAACTAACTCTAGAAATATCGTATGGAGGTGTTCCAAAATTCTACAGAAAGCTCTTTCAATGCTCTTTAAGGGAAAAATATTCAACTGAACTCATCCTCACGGAAAACGTACAGTATATTGGATTAAAATTACTATTCATTTGGTAAAATCTGGACTTTCCAGATTCTGCGCCTTAACTTCAAAAATTCATATCTCATTATATACACATCCAAATGATGTGATTTACCACTCATTTTAAAGCTTGGGATGTGCACTATAAGTCTGCCAAATCTCGTGATTTAAATCATTCATTTGATAGGTCAAACTGAAGCTCAAAACTAACTGCTTCAGGACCTACGTTTTATCCTTTAATATCTCCTTACTTTAATCTTTTTATTTCTTTGACATACCTAACATGGGCTTACTTTTTCCCATTCATGCTCATATACTTTCATTCATGCCATAAACATCCTAAGCACATACATTGAATTGATGGCATTCATAACATAACTTACAACATAGGAGAATTATACATTGAATAATAATATCAATCATTAGCATTAATAATTCTCCACTTCTTCTCCTTGCTTCTCATGCCCTTAGTGCCCATCATTGATTTGACCTAAATGGTTGGTTAGGGAGGGGGTGAGATTCGGGGGAATCTCAGTAGCAAACATTACCACATACATGCACAAGATGGATGCTAGTGTATGGTATGTAGTTTTTCATAAACTTAAGTTAACTAGTGACATGCCATCATGCTTTATGCTTGGTATAAAAATGCATGGCCATGGGAACATATTAAAAACAGCATTTCCAGCAACAATCATCATGTCACAACATCATTCAAACAACAAATACAAACCAACACATAAGCATACCATGGCAAGCACATAAAGGGTAAGTTCACTACCTTGCACCTCAAGCTTTCCTCTTACTTTTCCTTTGACTCCCTTGACTTTCCAACCATGTGGGCATTCAGTCAACATCACTAAACATCCTCTTGGATGTTTCAAAGGTCCTAAACATAACCATAATGATGACACAATCCATTAGGACCATCAGATTACATAAAGTTCAAGACTAGCTTTCTTGAACCTCAACCCCTTTCTCTTAGTCTTAGGGTTTTCTTTCTAACTTTTCTAATATAAATCTTATCATTTTACATCCTTATGATCTATTTCCTATCAATTAGGACCACTTTAGATGGCTTTAGATTCAAGAATATCAAATCTGGAAATTTTGGTTCGCGGGTACTGTTCATGCAGAATCTCCAGAATTTTTGCTCAACTTTGAAAATTCATAATTAAATCTATAAAACTCCAAATTGAGTGCTTCCAAGTCTCAATGAAAGCTAATTAAGTTAAATTTAAAGGAAAAATAGTTTCAGGAACCAATTCTACTCATAACAGTACCAGAATTGTACGGAACTCGACAATCTCCCAAAAGTTCAACACTGTTTCCAGATTTCAAACCTTAACTTTGAAAAATCACCATAAATCGTACACATATCCAAATAAAGTGTTCTACCCATGGATTTAAAGCTCATAGAGTGTACTTTAAGCATGCAAAATTTCAGAACCAGATATGAACAGTAACCAATTCGAAAAAGCCATCAAATCAGAACGTAATTCTTCCAATTTTTACATAGATCCACTTGGATCTACCATACTTTGAGGTGTTCTAGCAAGATCTAACAACCAAACTCCCTTCCCCACTCATCAACCATTTCGACCAGCCATCAAAAGGGAGAGAAGACATATTTTCAACCATAAAAGAGAAAGAAACCAAGGCAAGAACACATCTAGAGCCAAGAACTCACCTTGAACCTTGATTGTATGACCAAAGTTGATGCCTTTCTCTTGGTTTTCCCTCAAAACTCTCTCTTTTTCCCTCTCTTCATGCCTTGCACGAAATTCCCATCTGATTTAGGGGAGAGATGAGCTCATTAATGTGTTCAAAATATCCCACCAATCATCATTAATGTTATGCCAAGTGTCATTAGCCTACTTAATCTTAATCCTCTCTCTTAATTAACTTAAATCATAATGTAATTAAACTCCAAAGTCAAGATCCTCTCCATTGGTAGCTTGACACTTGGAAAGCTTTAATTACCATCCATTAAAGGCTTGACAAGTGGCGACTTGTGGCCCAAGTAAAGTGCAAGACTCTGATTAATACTTTATCGGTGCACTTTTACTCCGGGTTTAACTTCTTTTCTCTAATTACAGTGCTCTGGCCTCTATAATTATTTTCTGTCAGATCCATAAATTCTCTTTAATTTTAGAGAGTATCTATGAATTTTCTTAGCCCATAACACTTCCTTTAAGCCTTGCATAAAATTCATTTACTAAAATACCCTTTTATCGGCAAAACTGACTCTTTAATTTTTTAAAGCCACTCTACTGGCCTTTTGGTTGCGGGACTAATTTTATAAATTAGTACAACCTTTCAACCCTTTAACCTCATTTTTGTATACACTTTTGAGGTCTCTTGCTATTTCAAATAATTACCTCAAACGGTGTACTTTTTACCGGTCACAACCTCATAAATTCTATTTAAGCTGCCTCAGGGGTATTTTCATCTTTTCTCTTCATAGAAGAGTCTTAGAATATTATTTCCCATTTTTTTGGGATTTTCTTGGAATTTTCTGTACACTCTTCCATTTTTGCCCTTGCTGGTCATAACTTTTTGAATTTACGATTTTACCCCTGCTTAAACCTAACCTCATAGAACCATCTCTTTGAGGTTTCTAACTTAACCTTTGGCTTGTATCTAGTCTCTTTTCTCTTTTCGGGCCTTCGAGACTTTACTGGAGTCTCTAACCTTAATTATACCTGAGCCCCTGAAAACTTTTACTTTGCAGTGTAGTCCCTGAAACTGCTTTAACTTCATTTTTCATCTTTAGGACTTCTGCTCACAAGGGTCTGGTAACCTATTTAATTTAGGCTATTTCTGAAACTTCTAGGCCTAAAAGTCTGGGTGTTACAGAATGGGCCTAAGTAATATAAAGAATATGAGTAGTGATGGTAAAGTACTTAAAGGAAAGGCTGTACTGTACGATTGACAAATGCATTAGAAGATATGCTACGAGCCTGTATACTGAATTTTAAAGAAACTGAGATGAATACTCACTATTGGCAGAGTTTGCTTGCAAAATGGTTACCATTCTAGTATACAAATGGCTCTATATGAAACATTGTACAAGTGAAAGTGTAGATCCTCATTGTGCTGGACTGAATTGGGAGACAACAAATCAAATTAGTTTGGAAAAAGTTACTGACAGCATAGAATAGATAGAAAAGCTATGTCGACGTATAGTAAAAGCCTCTCGAATTCGATGTTGGGGATCATGTTTTCCTGAAAGTATCTCCAACTACAAGTGTAGGAAGGTCAATGAAATCCCGAAAACTAACACCTAAATTCATTGGACCCTTTCAGATTCTTTTAAGGGTTGGATCAGTAGCATATAAATTGGCCCTACCTCCCAATCTTAGCCAAATTCATAACGTCTTTCATGTCTCTCAGTTGAAAAAGTACAAACTAGATCCCTCTTACAATTTAGAGCATGAAGATGTAGAACTGTAAGATAACCTCACTTTTAAGGTAAAGCCAACAAAGATCGTAGATCAACGGACTAAGCAGCTAAGGAATAAGACTATTCCAATGGTCAAGGTGATTTGGATAGGCCTAACTCAGGAAGAAGCTACTCGAGAAAAGGAAGACGCTATGAAGACTAAATATCCAAAGCTATTTGAATAAGGTATGTTTTAAATTTTGAGGACAAAATTTTTTTTTTTTTTATAGTAGGACAAAATTTATTTAAGAGGGGAGGAAATGTCACATCCTGAAAAATTTACCCTAGTATTGAAAGTTAAAAATTAGGTTGTGGGCTAATATAGAAAGTAGACCAAAGGACGAGATAACTTTTGATATGAAACCTAGATAAGGTCTAGACTAATATTTTTAGAACTATCAATCTAGAAAGGGCCAAATGGAAAAATTTGAGAAAAATTCTTGAAAAAACCCAAAAAATGGTAGAAAGGTAAATTAGAGGTTTTGGAACCTCAATGGAGGCCCTAAAGGTGAAAATGGTTTGAAAATTGCTATTTACATAATTTTTTGAAAACAAAGGTTTTTTAGGAAAAATAGTGAAAATTGAGTGAAAAATAATTATTTTAAATATTTAGAGGCCTCAATAATTCTAGAAAAATGTGGAATAATTATCCAAATATTCTATTGGATTTATAAAATTGATTTCAGGCCTTCAAAGTATAGGAATTAATTTTAGAGAATTTATTTTCAAAAGTCTTGCCAATAAAGCTCTATTCGGAGGAAATTTAGAATAAATAGTTGGAGGTGGAGAAAAATTCTAAAAATTTTCAGAATGCCTTATTATATTAAAATAGGATTTTTCATAAAAAAATGTGATTTTTGAGGCCTAGAAAAATTATGAAAAGTTACAAGTGAATAGTGATTAATAAACTTTAATATTGCTTGGAATTGATCTTTTATAATTGGGCCAACTTTTTGGATCTTTCCAGATTAGATTGGGCTTTAATTTGGTCCAAGAAAAGCCCAGAAAATTTGTGCAAGACCTGGCCCCTCTTTTAATTGGATTTAAGCCCAATTAACCCCAAATATCTATGGAGTATTCTTGAATATTTACATATGACTTGATCAGAAAATTTGGTGCACTTGATGGCAGCCAAGTGGCCCCTTAGGTGGCTGAAAATCACACCACATATGAGGGGGGAGAGGCCAGAGATTTTGTCTATAAATCCCCCTAATTACACCAAAATAGCCAAAAATTGACAAAAGAGGGGAGGTGCTGCTAAACTAATTTCTTGAGCCTTGAAGTGGATCTTAGATAGTGCATTTGAAGGAGGAAATACCAAGCCTTGTTTTGGTTAAGTTTGAAGCTTGTTCTAGTTAGAAATTTAAGTTGTATTCTAAGGTTAAAGTGAGGCCCATTTTTGGTTGGATTGAGTATGAATTAGGAAAGGATAGAAGCCTCAAAAATGAATTGGAATTATCATGTTTAAGTGGTGTTTGGATTGATTTTTGCAAGAAAACCAACTTAGGGACTTATTACCTACAATTCGGCCATGATGTGTTGTTGGGGTAGGAGATTATTTTGCTGTGATTTGGTGATTTCAATGAGTTTAAAAGGTATTTTCGTGTAGGGGAATACCAAGGAAAAGTGTTTAAAATCATTAAAATCAAAAATGGAATTTTTGAAAGTTATGCTACCCTTATTCGGCCAAGTCAGAATGAAAAGGACAGAGTGTGATTTTGTTAAATCTGAATTGATATTTGGATTGGACATGAAAAATTGTGTAGGAATGAGTGAAGAGATTGAAGAAATTGAAGGAAGAATGATTGTGTCAAAAATCAAAGAAAAGGAGATTCAAGCTTGAATGGTTGTTAATGTGGCTTGTAATTATACTTGGATTGATAGGTTTTGTGGAGAAGAACCAAGAAGAACACTAAACCTTGAGGAGGCCAAATTAAATCATGGATAAGAGGTAGCATTGAATCTATAATTTGGTTGTTTTTCTTGCTTAATTTGTATATGTTGCTTGCTTTGTTTTGCTATGAAATGATTGATTTATACCATGGTATTGAATGTTCTTTGATACTTGTCATGCGTTAGCCTAATGCATATTGAAATGAAATATGAATATGTTCTAATTTCCCTGATGGAATAATGTGTTGTTCATGGAATTTGAAATAGTTATTATGCATTGTAACATGTCACATTGTGTAAAGCATGATTAATATGATAATTCTGATTCATTACTATTGAGATTTTCATGAAATCTCATTCCCTCCTATGTTAAATTTTGCACCAAATAGGAAGTGGATCAAGCAAGGACAAGGGCAAGGAGATAATCTTGGGATAATGAAACTATATGACTTTTGTGGCTATGTAATGTTATGTTGTATATAGATGAATTTTAATATAACTTTATAATGGATTATGGATGTGGCAAACCTTGAGACCATGTAGTTATAATGTATTATTCATGCTTATGAATATGGTTTTGGTATGGTTGGTTGGATGTGGTACGAAAGAAAGGAAATAAAATTCAAGAAAATGGGATTAAAGGGATAAAAATGTCCTAAAACTAGACGAACTTGGGACACATAAAATGATGAGCAAATAATCGAGTTTGGATATAAAATTTTACAAACTTATAAATCTTATTTGTAGCTTTAAATCAAGTGGTAGATCATCAAATTTGGAGTTTTTTGGCTAAGAGTTGTGCCCTTCAAAAGTTGGGATAAAATACTAAAATTCAAAAATTTACCAAATGAACAGTGCACCTTTGAATAATTTCTAGCTTCCTTGGAAGAACATATTACAAGCTTCAAATAGAACCTAGAACTACTTCATTTTACTTTTTCTACAATTAGTTATGAATTTTCAAACTTCACAGAAATATCAGTGAATAGTGAACAACGACTCGAGACAGAATTTTTAAGTTTGGAATTTTCTAACCTTTATGTATGGAATAATGGTTCCAAATGGTCCTAAATGTGGTATCATATATTAGTAAAGAGGGGTGTGGCAGAGGCCCTAAACGTGAAAATGGTTTGAAAATAGCTATTTACAAAATTTCCTGAAAATAGAGGTTTTTTGGGAAAAATAGTGAAAATTAAATGTAAATAATTATTATAATTACTTAGAGGCCTTAATAGTTCTGAAAAAAATATGAAATGATTATCTAAATATTTAATTGAATTTATAAAATTGATTTCAGGCCCTGAAAGTACAAGAACTAATTTTAGGAAATTTATTACTAAAAGTCTTATTGATAAAGTCCTATTCGGAGGAAATTGAAAATAAATAGTTAGAGGTAGAGAAAAATTCTAGAATTTTTCAGAATGCATTCTTATATTAAAATAGGATTTTTCATTGAGAAAAATGTGATTTTGGAGGCATAGAATAATTATGAAAAGTTATAAGTGAATAGTAACCAATAAACTTCAATATTGCTTGGAAATATATTTTATAATTGAACCATCTTCTTGGATCTTTCTAGATCAGATTGGACTTCAATATGAGCCAAGAAAAGCATAGAAAATTCGTGCAAAATGTCACATCCTGAATTTTGGGCCTATAAGTGCTAGAATTAGCCTAAAATGGGTAAGTTACCGACCCTTTTTGACAGAGGTCCCAGAGGTTCCCTGGAGGGACAAAAAGATTTTTGGAGACTAAATTGTAAAGAGAAAGTTTTCTGGGACTAAGAAAAGAGAAAGTTAGAGACTTGGATAAAGTCTCAAGGTCTAAAAATGAGAAATAGAGATTAACATAGACCAAAGATTATGTTGAAGGCCTCAAGGAGGTGAATTATGGGGTTAACCCAAACCAGGGGCAAAATCATAATTCTAAAAATAATTCCATTCCCAGAAAGCAAAAGGGTTGGCTTTAATATAATTTAAAGCTTATTTGTACACTATCTCGGAAAAGTCAAAGTCAACTGTCTACAAGTTGACTTTTGACCTAAGAAAAACTAGAGGAATTCCTCGTGATGAATAAATGGTATTGGTACCTGGAGATAGATTCTTGAAGTTGTAGACCGCTAGAAAGAATTCGGTCAAGTTTACCCAAAAATAAATATTATTAATTATTTTAATGGAAGAACAAGGTAAGAGTATCACTTTCTCTTTAGGCATGTTATATAATGCCATGTAGATTTCTTTGAGGTGAGAAAATGGTGCTAGAACATATCCCAGTGGTCTGGGTAAGTCAGGACTTGAAAAAGTACTCGATACGGTGTAGAATGATAAGATAGATGGAGGAATACCTAAGGGATATGTTTTACACCAATTTTATATTAATTTCCTCCCTATTTTTATGCCAAAATGATGAAGGGACATAGAAGAGACAAGTATATGATTAGATAAAAGATAAGTGTATGGTTGGATGGAAGAGACACGTGTACAGTTGGATTAAAGGCATGTGGCTTGATCATGTAAGCATGATGCCATAAGGACACTTGTCACCATACGACAACGACAAGAAATGGACGGTCAGGATTAAGCCACATATTTTCAAGATCAGTGGCTAGGATTTGTTCCTAAACTCTATATATACCCCCTCCCCTGCCCTCATTTCATCTAAAGCTCTTGAAACCTTAGGGAATACAAGTTAAGGGAATAAACTATCCCTAGTTGAGCAACAAAATTGAGACTGAGTGTAAGTAAAGCAAACGATTGATTTTGCCCATGAAATTTGGCATGGTTTAAGTACACATTCAGATCTTTAAAACAAGTAATAGATCACAGAAAATAGATGTGTGTGCTCAAAATTAGGACAGAGAAACTAGAATGTACACTTTTGACCAAATTAATAGTAAACTTCAATGAATAAACTGTACGAATAGGCAAGGGTTAAACTAAGTTTTATATTT
The DNA here is from genome assembly GCF_004799145.2 of Neltuma alba. NCBI lineage: Eukaryota > Viridiplantae > Streptophyta > Magnoliopsida > Fabales > Fabaceae > Neltuma > Neltuma alba. The sequence goes on along the minus strand of NW_021636276.1, from coordinate 78,956 downwards.
TTTTCCTGTAGAGAATTGAAAGAGCTTCAAATAGAATTTTGAACCACCCCAATACAACTTTTCTATAATTAGTTATGATTTTTCAAAATTGGACTGAAAATCTGGAATTTAACCAGTGAACAATAACCCGAGAACTAATTGTAAATTTTCAATCTACGGACTTGTTTCGTGAGTCACCTGAACCGTGATGTTTCCAAATACGTACTCTAAGGGGTTAAAGAAAGGATGTTTTATTTTGGTATCAGAACAAAAAGTTATGGTAATTGTTTAAACAAAACAGAGGCTTTCGTAAAAGTTTAACAGAGTATTACACTACTACAAAAATACATAATAATTGACGGTCATTTCGGGTTATATTTGATAGTTAAAAACCATCAAGTATACCTGCGTCATATATTTGGACAACTAATATTTGACGGTTATTAATCATTAAATATTTTGGTGATATTTGATGGTTTTAACTGAAGAACCGTTAAGTATTGTTATAATATTTGACTGTTTTTCAGAAAAACCATCAAGTATTGTAATTACTTGATGGTTATTTGAGTAATCATCAAGTAATTTTAAACAATACTTGACGGTTACCATTAAAACCATCAAGTATCATTATAATACTTGATGGTTTTATCGTATTAACCATCAAGTATTATGGAAATTCTTTTTTAATACAGGTACTGCTTTGCTAGTAGCCTCCCTGCAATTATGAAACCTCATACAAAGCAGCATTATTCAACAGAACCAAGCTAGCATTCAAACCAATAATTCAGCCATATGAATGTAATTAATCACACATATCAGGTAGAAATTTACATTATATACATCTTAATTAATAGGAAACCAACTGTCATAATAAAGGAACTTGTGTTTAAGGCAAGTAAAAATTCTGGACAAGTATAAAAGGCAAAAGCAAAAGATGAACCAAAACCAAAATTGACTAATTGTCAAAGTTATTCAATGCCAAAAACCAACAGCGAAAATAAACCAAAACCAAAATTGAAACCAACCAAAACCAAAATTGAAACCAAAGCTGTACATATGTCTTCTACTTCCCTATCTATTTTATGCCCACTAACGGTATAAAGCCATTGCCAACTCTTCAATAATTTCTTTCATTTGAGCAAATGAATACACATTGCAATATGTGTCAGCGAAGTACTGTATGCAACCACAAATTGAAGTTAGATATAAATGTAAAGCTATAGTAAGTACAATTCTTAAATATATAAATTGAACTTTAGCAAATGCATATTACCTGCGTAGGATTATGTCAGCATTGTGCATAATTATCTCCTTCATGAATTTCATCATGCAGTACCCACAATAGGACCTTTTTTTGGGCTGACGCGGGCACTGTAAAGATTGGGAAAGGAAATAACATTAGTCAATCATATAAATAAACCATATTTAGTAGAATAGTAAATAATAGTAATGAATACCTTCACTTTCTTCTGCAGGAAGGTATTATCAAATTGGCCGTTTTTTACCGAGGAATAGGGTAACGCTTGATTTGTGCGGTACAGCCACAAAGCCCTGAGAAGATAATAAAATTGAATATTAATGATTGTTAAAAATTAGATTGAAGCAATAAATTAAATTAAATTTAAATAATTGATATAAATGTTACTTATTAAATAATGAAACCATAAATGGTTGATTGGTTGGATCCCCATGAAGAGAATCGAGATACCAAATCCTTGGCTTGGTGGGATTGACCATAATCAGCATCCAATGTCCCCTAAGTATAAGAAAGACAATTAGAACAATTACAAATTATTTGAAAATAAAAGAATTTAAGAAATTTCAGTATACAACGTACCCTTGACAGTGAGGCACCAAAAACAAAGTCTCCCTAGTCTTTACTACCCTAGAAATGAAGATAAGTCTTTCTTCTTTATATTAGGTTTGTGGCAAGCAAAAGTGTGGGGGCTGATAATCTTGAACTTATCATCAAGGCCATTGGGGATTATAAAGTTCTTGAAAAGATACTTAAATCAATAAACAAAGATATCAATAGAATCTCAAGTACTTAAGTGTTTAATTAAGGTTTTAACAAATACCTAGTATAAAAGTTACAGGTATTTGTGATGGCCATTCCATATGTCAGAATTTCATTCAATATGCCATTTGTGATTTACATTGACGAGGATTGACTGTAGACCTCTGGCTTAAACTCTAGGGGAATCATGAAATTGCCGCCATGTTCTAATTTGGCCCCAACTACATATTCCTCAAGACATATTTAGAATCTTGATGATACCACTTGAATGGGCTCAGAGGGCTACTTCTGTGACGATGATAATGAGTGATCACCCAATAGGCTTTTCTTCCCTTTAGACTGACAAACAAACTGTTAGTAATTAAAATAGAGTTTATTTTAAATCAACTGAAGGTTTCAATTTGCACATATATACCTTTATAGGATGTCTTAACATAAGAAGATGGCCAGGCTAAGCAACAAAGCTACCCACGACTTGAGCCACTATCTCCGTATTTGGGGTGGGCATAGGAAAGGCATAATTAGGATCAATGGTAGTGTTCAACTGCACCCTTACATGATCAGCAAGGAGAGGCACATTATGAATCATGCTCTCTCTTGGTAAATTAAACATGCGGCCTGCTGCAACTGTGCGATATTTAGGGCTATCTGCTCTATACTGAACGTCTGCTTCACTCTGATCTCGTATGTTTGTTCTAAAACACTTGGCTTGGTTATAAACATGTTGCATTATGACATGTATTTGTCCATACCAATATACTCTAGGATAGTACATTTGATATGTATGCCTTCTATGAAATTGATGTGGTAATTAGATTGAATTGGTTGTTGTCCCATAACGACAAAGACGAAACCCTGATCCTAACCCCAAGAGAAATAGAGTTAAAACCAGAAGTTAAGTTGAACTTTGTTACGGAAGCCCAGACAGGCAATGGTATGATAAATGAAGCTAAGTAAGACTAACAGAGGTTAAGAGAAAAGTGTGTTTTGTCATGATGAGCCAAGGGAATTAGTGGTGATGAACGAATACAGAAGTGATTACCAGAGGAGGTGTAGCTTTCATCACTGCAAACAAGATTTCTGGTCATGACAGATGAACACAACAACTCTCAAATGTTGAGATGGTAACTCAACGAGACACAATGACCCTTAGAGGTTATAGGAAGCACGATTAGTAAAGGTCAGAAAGAGAGAGATAGCCACTATTTAAGGTTATCATATTCCCCCTCAAGAGGAAGAGTAATGATGAGGAGTTGAACAAGATGGTTAGGGGTCGAGTCTATACGCCACTAAGAAGGTGTAGTAGCCACTTAAGCTGGACAAACTCTTACAACCTTATTAGGGCTAGGGCACCATGATAGAGTAGCTATCTCAAGTCCTAGAATAGACAAATAGGAACTTGGAGATAGTGAAGTCAAGATGGAGAGACCTAGTGAAATTTCTTAAGGATTAAGAAGAGAAAGAGATAGATAACTCTGTAGGGAACTAGCTTAGAGGTTGGCATGTTCCTGATAATGTTAAGAGATACTCAGTCACTTGGGGTTAGGTTGAGAGCCACCCTTGGCCAGGAATCTTCCTAGAGAAAGTGGGAATTGGTCCTCCGAGTTAGAATTGATGTTGCTCTCAATGGAGCAAGATACCCTATCTGAGCGGAAAATGGAAGCACTCGAGGCAAGGCAAGTGGAGTTGACCTTACCCAATGGAAGCATGATTAGCCAAGAATAAAGCCAGGTTTGGATGTACCTGAGCTTAGCAGAGTACTAGAGCAAGTAGATAGACAAAGAACCTCATAAATCCTCTCCCTATGACTCCTAGAATTAGTTGTAAAAAGAAAGAGAGCCTTCCCTTGTAGGGATGAGATGTCTGTTTGGCACACTACAGACATAGTAACCAGTAAGAACTTGCACTCCTTGCATTGAAATGCCAAGCATTATGCATGTTAAAGTAAGCTCACACTGAAAAGTAAAGTAGAAAAAAAAGAGAAGTTGCATAAGCCCTCTTTCTGTACCGTTCTAAGATAGTAAGAGACGGTAAGAGCGGCTGGAGGAGTAAGAAAACTCCTAAGGCATATTAGCTTAGGCACTTAAAGAGGCAAATAGGTGGCCTGGGGAATTGACCTAAGGCCTAAGAGAATGGTATTGGTTCTTGGAACAGTTTTGGGGAATTATCAGTTAGGTGACCAACTGAGTGGAGGTGACTTGATTTAGTCCTATGGTCTAAAATCTCCTAGAGATCTTAATATAGCTCAGACTAACGATAGTATTCCAGGGTTATAGTAGATCCTAAACAGGCTTATGGTAGAGCGTGGTAGCTCCAGAGGTTGCGATAGACCAAGCCTAAAGGAAGTGGCTAAGCCATAAAAGTAAAAGTATAAAACCTCTTTGGGAAGATAAAGACTAGGGATGAGTTAGAAATATGGAAACCTCCTTCGGTTGTAAACCAATACTGAGAGAGTACCTATGACTTTCTTCCAGACAACCTTATTATTGATTACGCTGGGCTCAATTTCCTTCTGATTAACAGAGAAAAGCCAAAGTTAGAAGAATTAGAGCTGTAAAACCTGAGCAGATGTATTCAGGCTAGCTCTAAACACAAAAAGAACCCTTGTGATACAGAGGCAGACTGAGTATTGACAGGTAGATCCTTAAGATGAGGCAAGAGACAAGAATGCAAGCTGAAAAGACTCGACAAAAGATAGATCAAGAAGGGTCTAAGATAGCAAAGTACCAGGGTTTAAGCCTATCAGAATCAGTGTCTCAGGTTCCCATCAGCATTGTTCAGTTAAGCGTGCTCAGGCAAGAGTAGCCCAAAAGAAAAGTGACCCTGGGAAGTAATGTAAGAGGGTGCAAAAGCTAGAAATGTTAGCCATTTTGGCAAGAATGCACTATGTCCAGCAGAAATGGAAGATAAATTTAAGAAAATTGTTAGGCCACTTAGTGTTCCAAATAGTATTGTTTCGGACCAAGACCTGAGATTTACTCAAAGTTTTAGAGGTCCCTACTAAAAGAAATGGACACTACTCTTAGACTTAGTATAGCTAACCATTCACAGACGGATGGGCAGACACAGAATGATATAGACATTAAATGATATGTGATGCGCATATATGCTTGATTTTGGTGATAACTAGGGTATGTACCTATTGTTAGCTAAATTTGCTTAAAATGACAGTTTCTATTCAAGTATCCGAATGACACCACATGAAGCACTCTATGAGAGGAAGCGTAGATCTCCCTTATGCTGGATAAAGCTCAATGAAAGAAGTATGTATGGTCTTATTATAGTGCATCAGACCTCCCAGCAAGTAAGATTCAGTAAAGACTCCTAACGGTTCAAAGTAGATAGAAGAGCTAAGTAGATACTAAAGAAGACTGTTAGAGTTGAAAGTAGATGATCATGTTTTACTGAAAGTGTCGCCAACGACGAGAGTCAGTTGATTCCTAAAGATTAAGAAGTTAAGTCCAAAGTATATTGGACCGTTTTCAAATTTTGTCCAAAGTTGGACTAGTAGCTTAAAGTTAACCCTTCCCCTGAATTTAAGTCAAATGTATGATGTCTTCCATACCTCCCAATTAAAGAAGTACTGCCCAGACTTGACACATGTCATAAGCTACGGTGACATTGTGCTCCGAGACAATCTGTCTTTTGAGGTCAGACTAGAGCGAATCATTGATCAAAAGGTCAAACAATTGAGGAACAAGTAGACTCCACTAATCAAGTAGTTTGGAAAGGTCTTTCCTTTTTACAAGTCACGTGGGAGATGAAGACTGAAACGAAGGGAAAGTATCCCAAGCGTTTCCATTAAGGTACGCTTCAAATTTCGAGGACAAAATTTATTTAGGGGGAGAAATGTCACATCTAGTAATATGGTAATCAGGCATAAGGATATTCCTAAATATTCAAATGCCAAAAAGGATAAGGAGAAATAAAAGATTTATGGTAAAAAATAATTATTATGATTTTCTCAGTTAATTATGTAAAGTTTGACTAATTAAGGAAAATTGGTCAAAAAATAATTATGGAAAAATATTATCAAGCCTCAAAAAATTAAGAAAAAATAAGGATAATATTCTTTGAGAATTATATAAGGTTAAATAATTGGTTTTATGATCAAATTACCCTTGGAAAAGTTATAAAGGAATTTAAGAGTGATTTAGGCTAATTTGAGGCCTTTTATTTGGAAAATTCCAAGTAAATATTTGGAAAGGAGAATAAAATCCTAAGAAAATTTCTATAATGTCCTAAGGAATTATAAGAGATTATGGGATTAAAAGAAGATCCTCAGATATTCAAGATTTTTTCTAATTATTTGGACAAGTGGAAAAATCAATAATATGAAGGAAAATAGTTTTTCTTTTTATTTAATTAATGAAAAATTGTGTTCGAGCTAAAGAAGGCAATTTGGGAAAATAAAAATAAGAAGAATAAATTATGGATCTAACAAAAAATAATTACAAAAGCCAAAGTACTGTAATTGTACAAAAGAAATTAAACTCGGAGTAAAAATACACTGATAAAGTGGAAACTAGAGTCTTGCACTTCACTTGGCTCACAAGTTGCCACTTGGCAAGCCCATATTAGAAAGTAATTAAAAATTTCCAAGTGTCAAGCCTTGAGTGGAGAGGAGTTTGACTTTTGGAAATTAATTTCATTTGAATTAAGTTATTGAAGAGAGAAGTTACAAGGAGGGATAAGCAAGTGACATATGGCATAGCATTAAAGGATGGTGGTTGGGATGTTTTTAGCATTTATGATGGTGGGTGAGATAATTGTTTGGCATTAATGAAATTCATACTCCCCCTTTTTCAAGACTCATGCTTCGGCTAAAGAGTGGAAGAGAGGGAGAAAGAGTGATCTTGAAGTTGAATCAAGGAGAAGCAAGCTCCTTTGATTCACTAATAAAAGATCCAAAGTTAGTAAGTCGTTTCATAATAGTTCTTGGTTGTTTTCCTTGAGATTGATGGTTGAAAACTCTTCTTTTTCCTCTTTTGGTGGCTGGCTGAATTGAACAATGGTGAGGGGGAGGGGAGTTTTGTTGTTTAACCTTGTTAGAACACCTTAAATCATGGTTATTTCAAAAGATTTTATGGTTGGGTTTTTAGAGATATGCTTCAGCCTAGTCAAGAACTCAACCATAGGATGAGATTTTCAAAGTTTTGATGCTTCCATGATGTTCAAAATGGGAAATGGTGTAGGATAAACCCAAAGAACAAGTGTTGGAAGCATTAAAATCAAAGTTGTAATTTTTAGATAGCAAACCCTTTTAGTTCGGCCAAGCTGAAACTAGAAGAAGGAATTTTATTTTCTTAAATCCAAGAGCATATTTGGAATCTACATGAAAAATCATGTAGGAATGGGTCAAGAAAGAATTTTTAGGGCTTAAGGAAACAAAGCTCAAAAATTAAAGATCAAAGGTTAAAGCTTTAAAGGGCAAGGGTTTAATTGAGTTTTGTTATTGATTTTTGATATGGTTTGGTTGGTAATGTTGCTATCCCTTTTATGGTTTGTGATGTTAGGGTTTGTTAATTATAGAGAAGAGGAAGAAGGTCAATGAATCAAGGGCATTTGGATTAAGGCAGTAGGATTTAATTAGTCACTAATGTTAACTTTGCATTGTTATTTATGGCATGAATGCTTCCTAGTGTATGGTTGAACTATGATGATTATGACATGGTTGCTCCTTGCATTTGTTTCCATGGCCTTGCATCTTGAGGTTGCCTATTTATAAGAAGATTAGTTCTCCTATGATAGCTAATGTGAAATGCTTTATAATGATGCATGTTGATGTTTTGGTTGATTAATCTTGCTACTGGGATTTCATTAGAATCTCATCCCTTATTGATTGAGCTCAAATTGTTTATACTATTTGATGACATTTTCTATGTTTTTGTCACACTTTTTTGGCTCATTTTAATGTTATTTGTGCTTAATTGAGATTAAGGGTCTTTGTTCTGAGTTAGTATTATTTGAGGGTAAAATTTTTGTATTTATTCACTAATTGCATTCAATTGATTTCTGGGACAATCGATACCTCAAATCATTTCTTGTTATTTCAGGATACTCAAGAAGAAGAGCCAAGAGTGAAGATCAAGGAAATCCAGCACATAAGACGCAATGATGCCTCTGCCAGGTTTTGCCACGGCCAACTTCTGTCTTCACCATGGCGAAGACACCATATCAACAGAAGTCCTCTTGGCCAAGGTTTATTGTGGTGAACCCCTCGAATCAGCAACCCAGAACTGAACCATTTTCAGAAATTTTACCTACCCACTCTCATAAACTGACCCAGTACACCCCATTACCGGTTTAGAAACCCTATTTTCATGTAAGTGACATCATTCATTGCTACCACAGCCCCCATCTCTATTCTCTCTTATCTTTCTCTCATCTAACTTTAATTTCTTCCATTTTCACTGTTAAACCTCCACCATGGGAAGCTCAGATTCATTCCTAGTTGAGATGCTTCAAACTTCTATGAATGGCTAGGTGTTTTCTTTTCTCTTGAAGGTGTAGCAATGGCTGGAGTTCAATGAGCTAAGAAGGGGAGTAGTTTAATCCTAGTTTAGCTATGAATTTATCAGTTTCTAGGTTTAGGATTTGTATTTTGTAGTTGAACTACTTGATTATAGTTGTAATCAGCTTTGGATTTTCATTTGTGTAGTGGATTGGTTTCTGTAGAACCTTGAACTTAAATATATGAAGTTTCATATATGTCAGTTGTAATCTTTTGATTATTTATACTCTGACATGGTTGTGTTTTGATATTGAGTGATTTTGATTGCATTTAACCTGTTGCATTAATCAATCTTTCTACACGCACTAAGAGCACTTAACAGAATCTTAAGGAATGGAGTTCATTTATTAAGATTCTAGACTTAAAGAGTACTTTAAGGTTTATCATTTTGAAACTTAGTGATTTCTACTCCCATATCAATTGATTTTGAACTATGACAGCCTGAGCACACTTTCAAGAGGAACTTCATCATTATTTGGTTATTGTCTACCTACATTCATTACCTATTTCCCTAAAATCCAAAAATATTTTGTTTATCATTCATTCAATTTACTTAATGATTTTGAAAAACCAAAACCCCCTATTTATATTTAAGTTTACATTGCATGACATAACTTAGGTCCATTTCACTAAGGCTCCGTTTAAGTGAGACGACCCAAGGTTGCACCTTGTAGTGTAATCCTTGGATAAAAGTTTTGATTTAACCTCCAAGGTCTGGAACAGGTTCTGAAAATCAAATGGCGTCATTGCCGGGGAGCCAAGAAATTGGTTCTCTAGGTTAGCTAGTGTCATTTATCTGTTAATTGAGGTTTTGAGCCTTTTTAGATTGCATTTTAGGTAGTTTAGGTGCATATTTATTCATAGTAGAGGTTTTCATTTTGCATAGCAAAAACGTTTTTGAAATACAAACAAAGATACTGATTTTCTATACCTTTACCATTTTCACTTTACATTTGCTTTGTCCAAAAGTTTGTCTAACTCTTTGTGACCTTTAGCCATGGCAAAGTTGCTTTTTCACCGCAGCCAACCAGCAAAAACACTTGAGGATCCCTCTCGGGATACCTTCACCGTGGCAAACCTGCTGTATTTAGTTCACAGACCGTCTCAGCCTATCTTCACCACTGCATACTTTTGCTTTCACCGTGGCGAACCCTTCTAGAAAAAGTTTTGAAACTTGAACCTTTTGCCTTTCTTTCTGTACATACACCCTCATACTCATACATACACTTGCATCCATCACAATTCATACTTTTATATGATTTTGTGTACTGCAAGACAATTGTGTTTGCTCTGTCTCTGTGATTTTGTTCTTGTATGCCATGAAAAACCAAGCTTGTACCCTTTAACCTTGAGATTGAGAGAAGACTTAGAGAGATAAGAAGAGAGAAGAGAATTGAGGGGCAAGTGAATTAGTGGTTGAACAAGAAAATATCTTTGTGGAATCTAGCCTATCTAGTAGCGAGAGTGAACCTATTGAAGAAGAGATCATGGCTGATTTACCACCTAACCCACTTAATCCTAACCCCAATGCTAACCAAGTGAGGAATGGAGGCAATGGAGGGAATGGAGAATAAGAGAGAGTGGGAGAAAATAATGGGCACCCTAGAAGAAGAACAATTAGGAAAGCCACCACATCTTATGTCAATTTTGACCCATTTACTGCTGCATTTTCAAATTTTGAAGTTAACTTTGAAATTAAAGGTTTATTGATTAACTCACTTCCAAAATTTCATGGCTTGACAGGAGAAGATCCTTATCTTCATTTGCAATCTCTTTCTATGGTTTGTTAGAGCATGAAGCCTATGGGAGCATCGTTAGATCAAGTACTGTGGAAGGTTTTCCATTTATCATTGGAGGGTAAAGCTCGAGAGTGGTACATGAGCCTTTTAAGGCATACGGCTGATGCATATCACAGTTGGGGGAACTTATGGAAAGCATTCTTAGAGAAATACTTTCTAGCTTCTCAAACTTCATCAATGAGAAAGGAGATCTATTCAACAAAGCAAGATTTTGACGAGTCTCTTTATGACTATTTGAATAGATTCCAAGACCTGCCCTCAAGATGCCCACATCATCAAATTCCAAATGAACAATTGGTACAGTATTTTTATGATGGGTTGAAGAACCAAGAAAAGGGTATGTTGGGTGCTGCATCAGGTGGATTTTTGATAGATTCCACTACTGAAGAAGCCTGGGATTTAATCAAGTAAATGGCCCTAAATCATTAGCAATATAGTGTAAGAGATACTAGAGTAGTACTGATTAAGCTCAAATTATTCTTATCTTTTCATTACATCATCCATGATTTTGTTGCATTTCTTGTCTCTTTTGGCTATAATTGAGCTTATTTTAGATCAATAGTCCTTGCATTGAGTTAGTGTCTTTTTGAGGGTAAAATCGTCATAATTAGTTATTAATTGTATTCAATTAATTTTTAGGACAATTGACGCCTTAAATTATTGCTTTTCAATATAGAACACCTGAGATTGGAGCCAAGATTGAAGACTCAAGGCACAAAAAGCAAAAAGAGGAACCTCTACCATGGTTCGCCGCGGCACACTTCTGCCTTCGCCGCGGCGAACATCTGCCATCAGGAATGGGACTTTCTGCCATGGTTCGCCACGGCGAACCCCTCGTATCAGCAAAATTAGACCCGACCATTTCGGGAAAATTTGACTTGCCCACTTCCATAAACCGACCCAGACACGTCATATTCGGGTTAGAAACCCTATTTTCGGTATGAGTGAGGTCAAACACGAATATTGAGCCACCATCCACATTTTTCTCTTCATTTTCTCTCATCTCTCCCACCAGAACCCTAATCCCTCACCTTCCACTGTCATCTTCATCCATGGGCAACGCTGACTCAATTTCAATGGAGATGTTTCTGCACACCATGAGTGGCTAGTCTTCCTCCAACTCTTGAAGATGGTTGATTGGCATGAGTTCCAAGAGTTTCAAAGGGGAGTTAGCTTCATCCATAGTTCTAGTTGTTTATTTATGAGTTTCTAGGTCTTAGGATTTGTAAATTGGGGCTGAACTATTTTGATTATGGTTGTAATCAATTCTGGATGATTATCTTGTGTATTGGATTAGTTAATGTTGAATTTGAGCTTCAATATATGTGGTTACATATATGTTTCTATGCAACTCTTTTGATACTCTCTTTCTTGTATGGTATTGTTTGATTGTTGAGTTAATCTGGGCCTGCACTAAACCAAGTGCATTAATTAATCTTAATACACACACTAAGTGAGCTTAATAGGATCTTATAAGATGAGTGGTCATTGATTAAGATCCTAGACTTGAAGGGTTCTTTAAGGTTTTTCCTTTAGAAAACTTGGTGATTTTTACTCCCCAAAATCATTTTGAACTATGATTGCCAAAGGTCCATTTTCAAGAGGTTTTATCAACTGTTTCAATACTTGTTTACCATCCATTCCATCGTAATTTCCTAAAAATCCAAAAATATATTTACATTGCATTTTATCTCAATTAATAGTTTTAATGAAAACCCCCAACTTTACCCTAGTCAATTTGCATTTTTATGGCATTTAGTTAACTTAGGATCAATAGTTAAGGCTCCAAGAAGTGAAACGACCCGAGGTTGTGCCTATAGTACAATCCTTGGTTTTAATTTTGAATTTGACCCTAAGGTAAGCAAGACAGGTCACATATCAAGTACATTAGTTGGGAGCTTCAACAGTTCACAATAGAAGAATGGACACCTTGGAATCAAAGGTCAATTCTCTGGAAAGCAAAATGACTTTTCAATTATCCCTTATCACTATGGAGCTGAAAAATATGAATGTGCACAGACCAGCACCCCCATGGATATTACTGCTCCTAGTTGCGAAACGTGTGGTTTGGTTATGCATATTTCTAGTGTCTGTCCAGGCTGGTATGAAGAGGTATCTGCGGTTTTCTAAGGTCGTCCAAATCAGAAGTGGGACCCTTACTCTAACACTTATAATGAGGGGTGGAAAGCAAACTCTTGACTTGGTTAGAGGAATGAAGAGACTAGACCTCCAAACAGATTTTAAAAGAGTGGAGGAGTAGGTTCATCCTCAAACTAGTTCCAAAACCAACCTTGCATAACATGATGGCCTTGATGAAAGAATAAAGGACTTCCAATGCAAATCAGTTCAACTCTTTGGCTTCTTTGATTCAACAAGACTCCTCTAAAAATGATGCCAGATTTAGCGCTCTAGAGAAAAGATTGGAGCATTGGGAGACAAAAGCTGAGAACATCAACTCATATGTAACTCAACTGTCTAATAACATGAGTGAGCAATAAGCTAGGAGCAGTGGCGCTATCCCCTCCAACACTGTTATAAACCCTAAGGGTTTGAATGCTATCACTCTTTGAAGTGGGAGGCAAGTGAAGTTTCATGAAGAGGAGGATGAAGCTGTTGATGAGGAGATTACTTGTGATGATCTGCCACCACCTCCACAAGAGGTTAAGAAGTCTGAAAGCACCAAGGAGATGAAATTGTGACAGAAGGAGCCTAATACTAAGCATGATGGCAAGGAGAATGCAAAGGAATCTGAACTAAGTAAGCATAGAGCCTTGAGTAAGGAAGGTAAGGAGGTAAACATCAATGAACTACCTTTTCCTAATTCTTACTTGAAAAATGTAAAAATGGGCAATGAAAGGCAAGATCATGAATTGCTTGAAACTTTTAGGAAGGTAGAGGTCAATATTCCCTTGCTTGACCTGATTAAAAGGATTCCTAAATATGTAAAAGTTCTTAAAGAACTGTGCACACAAAAGAGGAGGTTTAAGCCTAATAAAAGAGTTCAATTGCCCTCTAATGTGTCTGCCTTGTTTAAACCCCAAATCCCAGTAAAGTTTCAAGACCCTGGATCTTTCACTATCCTTTGTACTATAGGCAAAGTCACTATAGGGGGAGCCCTACTTGATCGAGGAGTAGCCATTAATGTCATCCCTAAGTCCGTTTACACTTCACTAGGAGTCAAGACTCTTAAGTCTACTACTATTATACTCCAACTAGCTGATAGGACTATTAGGAATCCTGAGGGCATTATTGAGGATATATTGGTTCAAGTTAAGGATTTGGTTTTTCCTACTGATTTCTATGTGCTTGACATGTCTTCTGAGCTTGTAAACGACACCACACTAATCCTTGGTCGACCTTTCTTAAGGACTGCTAATACCATGATTAGCATGAAAGAGGGGACATTACAATGGAAGTTAGTGATAATAAGGTTTCTTTTAACATGTATGAAGCAATAAAACATCCTTATGAGGACTATTCACTTTTGGGTGTTAACGTGATAGACATTGCTGTTGAGGATGCTTGTTCTAAAATTGAATTGTAACATGATTCTTTTTGTTCTGATCTTTACTCTACTGACTCTAATGATGAAGATGAATCTGTGTCTTCTTTTTCATCTCTTTATTCATCTCTTTCTACTTGTTCATGTGGTGGTGACGTGACATGCCTTGACTGTACTGTAGTTAATTACATGCTTTCCATCCCGCATACATTTTCTGTGTCATCTATCGATGCAAATTCGAATTGTGATTACTCTATTATCAGTGATGATTCCCTTAGGGAAGGGTTTTCTGTTGATATTTCAGATCTCCCTAACACTTCAGGAACCAATGCTGAAATAGAGAATGATGGCATGGAGAAGAATTCCTCTAAGGTGGTTGCTGTTGTAGATCAACTTGAAGTTGGTTCAACGCTTGGAGATGAGGGAAACTGCAAAGCTTATCATATTCAACCAGAGCTGTCATTGGTTAAAGGAAAGGGGAGTAATCTGTTCTCTCTTGAACTTCATAAATTGATCCCTTCTGTTGTACAACCACCTATAATTGATTTGAAACCCCTACCCCCTACTCTGAAATATGCTTTGAGTCTAATGAATAGTTACCTGTTATTATTGCTAACTCACTGTCTGAGGGTGAGGAAGAAAGACTCTTATCTGTTTTAAGAGAGCACAAAAGAGCAATAGGGTGGACCTTAGCTGACATTCCTGTAATTAGTCTAGCTATTTGCACACACAGGATTCTTCTTAGTGAGGGATCAAAACCAGTGAGGCAGCCCCAAAGACGATTGAACCCTCTTATACTTGATGTAGTTAAGAAGGAGATACTAAGCTTTTAAGTACAGGAATTATCTATCCTATTTCTAATAGTGAATGGGTCAGTCTGGTATACGTAGTACCCAAAAAGAGTAAGTGATAGTGGTTAAGAATGAATGAGATGAGCTTGTCCCTACAAGGGTAAAATTCATGGTGTGTGTGTATAGACTATAGGAAACTCAATGATGCCACACGAAAAGATCACTTCCCTATCCCTTTCATAGATCAAATGTTAGAGAGGCTTGCTGGCAAGTCACATTATTGTTTTCTAGATGGCTTTTCAAGTTATTTTCAGGTTCCTATAACCCCCGAGGATCAGGACAAAACCACTTTTACATGCCCTTTTGGTACCTACGCTTATCGTAGGATGCCATTTGGGTTATGTAACACTCTAGGCACCTTTCAAAGGTATATGGTGGTGATTTTTAGTGACCTCCTTGAGAAAAACATGGAAGTCTTCATGGATGACTTCACAGTCTATGGGGAGAGCTTTGATCAGTGGCTGAATAGCCTAAAACAGGCCCTTGAAAGGTGCATAGATAAGAAGTTGGTCTTAAATTTTGAGAAATGTCATTTTATGGTGAGTAGTGGGATAGTCTTAGGTCACCTAATCTAAAAAAGGGGATTGAGGTTGATAAGGCTAAAATTGAAGTTATTTCCTCACTTCCTTACCCCACCTGTCTTAAAGACTTAAGATCCTTTTTAGGGCATGCAGGGTTTTACTGGCGATTTATTAAAGATTTTAGTAAAGTTACCCTACCCCTTTCTACTTTATTAAAAAAAAGATGTTGAATTTAACTTTGATGACAATTGTAGACATGCATTTGATACTCTTAAATCTATGCTTGTTTCACCTCCAATTTTAACTGCACCTAACTGGGATTTACACTTTGAACTCTCATATGATGCCTCCAATTTTGCAGTAGGTGCCATGCTTGGTCAAAAGGAGGAGAAGCAATCCAGAGTCATAGCTTATGCCTCTAAAACACTTAATCTAGCTCAAGTCAATTATACTACTACTGAGAAGGAGATGTTTGCTATTGTGTTTGCCTTAGATAAGTTTAGGCAGTATCTAATCAATTCTCGAGTAGTTGTGTTTACAGATCATGTGGTTGTCTGCTATCTACTCAAGAAGCTGCAATCCAACCCAAGACTGATAATGTGGGCTTTGCTTCTGCAAGAGTTTGATATTGAGATAAAAGATCAAGCCGAGGCAATGAATCAAGTAGCTGATCACCTTAGTAGGCTACTAGAGGACACAAGTGGAGTAGACTCTTCTAAACTCACTTGTGATTCTTTTCCTGATTCCGCTTTATGTGCTTTGGTTGTTAAAGAGCCTTGGTATGCTGATATTGCCAATTATCTCATGACTAGACTCACCCCTCCTTTTATGTCTAGATTTCAAGCACAGAAGCTTCGAAGTGAGTCCTGACACTACATATGGGATGCACCTCATCTTTGGCGAATGTGTAGTGATCAAGTTATTAGGAAGTGCGTGCCAAATGAAGATTTTGAGCCCATTATTTTAGCTTGTCATTCTATGGTTTGTGGGGTTATTTTAGTGCAAGGAGAACATCTAGGAAAATCTTAGATTCGGGATTTTATTAGCCAACCCTTTTTAAAGACTCTTGTATTTTCTCGTCTTGTGACAAATGTCAATGTTTTGGAGGGTTAGGAAAAAGGCATGAGATGCCTCAACAGCCTTTATTGTTTTGCGAAATTTTTGATGTTTGGGGTATTGATTTCATGGGACCCTTTCCTTTATCCTTTGGTTTTGTATATATTTTGTTAGCGGTAGATTATGTGTCGAAATGGATAGAAGCGATACCTTCTAGAAAAGATGATGCCCAAGCTGTTTCAAAATTTCTTAAATCAAATATTTTCTGTAATTATGGGATCCCTAAGGCTGTAGTGAGTGATAGGGGTACATATTTCTGTAACAGGATTATAGATAATCTATTTTCAAAATTTAGTGTCACTCATAAAGTCTCCACTGCCTACCAGCCCCAAACCAATAATCAAGCTGAAATTTCAAATAGAGAGGTGAAGCACATACTGGAAAAGATGGTAAAGCCTTCCAAGAAAGACTGGAGTTTGTGTTTGGAAGAAGCATTGTGGCCTTACTGGACGGCACAAAAATCACCTATTGGCATGTCCCCTTGCCGGTTGGTTTTTGGGAAAGCTTGTCATTTACCAGTAAAGCTTGAGCACAAGGCCTATTGGGTAGTCAAGCAGTGCAACCTGAATATAGAGTCTACTGGAAAGGAAAGGAAGTTGCAACTGCAAGAGTTAGAGGAGCTTAAACTTGAAGTCTATGAAAACTCTAGACTCTACAAGGAGAAAACAAAGTTCGTGTATGACCGGGGAATCCTATAGAAGCACATCAAAGAGGGCAACCGAGTATTATTGTATAAGGCCCGGTTCACCTTCAAGCAAGGAAAATTCAACACCAGATGGGATGGGCCCTACATGGTCACAAGAGTGCACAACTTTGGCATGGTTGATCTTTTGCATGAGGAAACTGGAGCCAGACTCAAAGTCAATGGCCATTTATTGAAGCTCTACCATGAGAATCAAAAGCCTCCTTGATTCCCAGGTTGTTTCTTTCCTCCACTCATTTACTTACTTTTACCCTACTATTGCTCGTGATATATTCTGTGCATTGGTATGTTAATTGAGTGTTAGGGAGAAACCGTCTCAGTAGTATAGTTTTAGTGTAGTCAGTTATTTTCTTGTTCAATAAGATCCCCTTCTTGGTTTTTGTTTCTGCTCTTTCTCGTTGTGTGCTTAATTGTTATAGTGCGGCAATTTGTTAATTTTGTGTGTTGTGCTGCCTTATCATGTGTTTATTGAGCACCTTTTGATCTCATTTTGTACACCTAAAAATTTTTTGAAGTATCTAGCTACCCCTTTTGTTTTTGTGCTTTGTTCCTCTGTTGCTGTGTTGTTTCTGTTAGTTTTTAGGTGTCTTGGGCTACTTTCAACGCGACAAACTTCATCCTTTACCGTAGTGAAGTTGCCCAGATTCTGTTTAATGCTTTCAGTGAACTTTTGCCACGGCGAAGCTCATCCAATTTCGTCTCTCCATCTCGAGATACTTTCACCGTGGCGAGGCCCTTTTTCTTTCCTTTCTTTTCATCTCGGGAAGGTTTCACCGCAGTTTCTACACTGAACGTTTTATTTAAACCCTATTTTCCAGCATCAATTTCTCTTTTTACCCTTTGTAACTGCTTGCCCATTCAATTCCCTTAACTCCATTTTAGTCTTTTCACATCCCCTTAACCTTTAACCCCTCCTTAACTCCATTTTCCTTTGGTTACATTCTCACAGAAACTGCCCCTCCCCCTCTCCTTCAATATCCTCCAACCGGCGCCTTTTCCCTTCTCCCTCCCCGCCTACCTTTTTATTTTCCTTCTTATCTAGTGTTCGGCTACCTCTCTTCCTCTGTCCGCCCCGTTGCCTGCCATCATTCTCTTCTCGGTTATCTTCCATTCTGGTGGTGATTATCATTTTCAGTTCCATCCTCTTCTACGTAAGTTTCTTTTCTTTTTCCTCTTTCAGTTTTTCTTCTTTCTTTCTTTTTCAGTTAATTCTCTTTTGTTTAGTTCCTTTGGTTAGTTGTTTAGTTGGGTTCTCTTGCTGTTAGTTTTCAGTTACGTAGCTCTTAGACTATTTAATGATTCATGGTGCATTTTGTTTTTCATTGATTCCCTTACTCAATTTTGAAAGTTTTTGGTAAATTAAAAACCTATGAATATTACATAGCCATTTGTTATTGTCTGGGTTGTTAATTTTGGTTTTTTCTGGGCTAGTTCTAGTTACTGTCTATTTAGTCTTTGTTTAGTTGTTTTATTTGTTGTGTTCAGAGCATGCCTCATACTAAGAACCCTACGCCTGTGTCTGAATTTGATTCTGGGGATGAGTATACTTTTGAGGAGTTGTATGACAAGATTGATTAGAGAACTCTTATTAAGGAGTGACCTTTTCCCTTAGAACCCCCAGATAACCCTTTTGTCTGCCAGCTCCAAGCATCCCAATTGACTGGTTTGGTCCAGGAGCATTCTATGGGCAATGATGCTTTTGTTCGCCACTTTTACACTTATGCCCGATTCTATGGTTCTATGATCATTGACTTTCGTAATGTCCATGTCCATCATTCCTTTACTGCTGAAAACATCCACTTTTATTACTGCCTGCCTCCTTGTTGCCATCCTAGTTATTCTACATACAAAGATGACTACCCCTTTGACGATGTTGTCCAAACCCTATGTCATGAGGGTGCCACTTGGCATCGCCCCCGCACTACAGAGCAATACCTTAAGCATGTGAGTTTCGACTTGAGGCTTGTCCCTGGCTACATTTTGTCTGCAACAACTTAGTACCCACCACCCACCTAGCCAATGTTTGTAAGTGCCAAGCCCTATACATTTACCTCCTCATGAGTGGCCGTTCATTTGATGTCACCGACACCATCTACTCAGCTCTCCATGATGCCATCAACACCCCAAACTCACCAACAGTATCATTTTCCCCCACCTAGTCACTGATTTTGTTCACGCTACCAATGTCCCTAAGTACAACAATGACAGCTACTTTGAGCCAGCCCCCTTGTTTCGATATGACCACCTTAAGCAGCCTGTCATTAGACCACCTCCACCTATCCAACCTGTTTATGATGTTGAAGCAACTCATGCAGCTGGTGCACCACCTCCAGAAGCCTAAGAAGGTTAAGAAGGACAGGAAGATCAAGAAGCTCCTGAACCTGTCACCTTGGACACCCTGGCTGATGATATCGATGAGCTGGCAGAGCATGTCCACTAGTTATGTGTCACACTCCTCTGAGAGATGAAGAGGCAGAAGGACTGCGATGCTCTTTATGTTCAAGACCGGCGTTACTGCCGTCGTGTGGATGCTTTGATTGCTGAATGGTTGAACTTCCTCCAACCTCTCGAGGAGGATAACCTTTAGAGCGGAGCCGAGACATCTGGAGCGGGCACTTTTGGTGCAAGACCATATAGGTCTAGGGCGGATGATACTAGGATGCAGCAGTAGTTCTTTATTTGTGTGCTTTGTTTCTTGTTCTTTATTTCATTACTTTGATGGATTAGATGTTGGTTTCACCATTTGGCTACTAATGGCCTTTTTATTTTGATGTTACAATTACATCGATCTCCTCCGCTATTCTTACTTTTCCTTTTTGTTTTGCCTGAACTTGTCACCCTTCTCCCTCCTCTTTGGGAATTCAATGTGTTGTGCTTCAATTTAAATTGGACTTCACAACTTCCGGTTCACTTGTTGATTGGTTTGCATGTACCAGTTTAAACATTTAGGACAATATTGTGTTTAAGTGTGGGGGAGGGATCTCTATTTTTGATTTCAGCAAATGCCTCATCATGCATCGATTTAGACTCTTTAAGTGTTCTAAAACTATTCAATTGTGGCATTTTTAAAGTCATTAAAGTTAACTTTCAAGTAAGTTTGAAAAATGCATTGGACTCTGTCTTTCTGTCAACCTTCGCTGCGGCAAACTCCTTCCTTTATCGCGACGAAACACTTCTTTCTCAACTATTTTCACTTCTCGGCCATACTTTGCCGCAGTGAACAGACCTGTTACTAAGTTTTCCTTCTCGGCCAATGTTTGCCGTGGCAAACTCTATCCTTCGCCGTGGCAAAGTCAAAAATTAATTAAAAAAAAAACTCAAATGCTTAGCAATTTCATTTTTCTTCCTTAGGAAATCCTCTTGATTTAGATTCTTAATACTCCTGTATTTTTAGAAATTATTGCAAAATTCAAACTTATACTTGTGTTTTTAGAAAACTATCCATATTTTTAAATGATGGTTGAGCTTAGACTAGTCATTCCCCACTGTTTTTCACAAGGCGTAAATGAGGGTATGCTTTGAAAATAGGATTATGCGCTTGTAAACGTTGAGACTGATTAATTGAGATACTAGCCTTGTTGGAAGGATATTTGGGCCTTAATTTGTTAAATTATGTGAATCTGTTTAGTTTCATATTTCTCTAGAACTTGTTTTAATTCTTAATTAAAGCTTGATGAATCAACATTTTGTGAACATTACGGAGGCATTTGATTCCAAACCCTTATTATCCAAACACAAGCCCAAACACTTTACCATTGCCAACCCCTTTGGACCTACACTTTGAGTACGTGCATGCAAATAAATTGTAGATAATTTGTTCTGTTTTGGCCATGAATTTTGTAAATAAATAAATAAAAAAGAAAGTGAGAAAAGCCAAAGAAAGAAAGAAAATATAAAAATATATATAAAAACAAAACAAAAATTTACTATTATTAGCTCTTCTCTCCAAGAAGGTTTATGTTTGTTGCATGGATAGAATAATTGTTATGCTTGTACTCAATTTCACTTTCTCTTCTATTCCATCCATTTCACTTGACCATTACTAAATTTACCAACCCTAAGTCCTCTTGATTTGCAGATTATAGTTCTTGTAGTGGAGAGGTAGAATTATTACAAGCCTATGGTAGAGATTGGACTGAACAGACTTAGAGTGAAATAATCCCAAGACAAATGAGTTGAGAGCTAAACACATATCTTTGAGATAAATCTCTTTTGCTCAATCTTTTGGATTAAATGTCCATAGTGTTTACTTTCTTAGCATACTTTTGCTTTATCATTGTCAATATCCGTGGAAATTTCTTACTAATATTCTACTATCATCTTTAAGCATATTAGTATTTCTCATTGCATTTGTATCTTTTTGAACCATTTTTGAGCTTTGTCCAAGAGTATAAAGGTCTAAGTGTGGGGGAATTTGATTGAGCTCAAATTGTTTATACTATTTGATGACATTTTCTATGTTTTTGTCATACTTTTTGGCTTATTTTAATGATATTTGTGCTTAATTGAGATTGAGGGTCTTTGTTCTGAGTTAGTGTTATTTGAGGGTAAAATTTTCGTATTTATTCATTAGTTACATTCAATTGATTTCTGGGACAATCAATACCTTAAACCATTTCTTGTTATTTCAGGACACTCAAGAAGAAGAGCCAAGACTGAAGATCAAGGAAATCAAGCACACAAGACACAATGACGCCTCTGCCAGGTTTCGCTGCGGCCAACTTCTGTCTTCGTCGCGGCGAAGACACCATATCAGTAGAAGTCCTCTCATCTAAGGTTCGTCACAGCGAACCCCTCGAATCAGCAACTCATACCCAAAATGAAACTTCCTACCTTTAACCTTTTAGAGTACGCATTCATAAGCATTGTGGTTCAAGCAGATCATGACACAAGCTCGCGGATTTAAAATTTCAACATAATTACTCGGGTTACCATTTACTGTTTAATTTCCAGATTACAGGCCCACCTTCAAAAATTCATAACTAATTCCATAAAAATTGTATTGGGGTGTTCTAAAATTCTATAGAATGCTTTTTTGATGCTATTTAAGATAAAAATATCCAATTAGACTTATCCTTGCCCAATTCATACAGTTTAATCAATAAATATTACGATTCATTTCAAAAAATCTGAAACTTTCAGATTCTGAGCCTCAACTTTAGAAATTTGTATCTCCTTGTATACCCATCCAATTGAGATGATCTACCTCTCATTTCAAAGCTTAGGATATGTACTATAAGTGTGAAAAATCTCGTGACTTGAATCATTCATTTGATAGGTCAAACTGGAGCTACAAACTTACTGCTCCAGGACCTACGTTTTATCCCTTAACATCTCTTTACTTTAATTCTTTTTATTTCTTTGGCATACATAACATGGGCTTACTCTTTCCCGTTCATTCTCATATATTTCTATACATGCCATAAGCATTATAATTAAATACATGGCATCATAAGCATCCATAACATAAATTACATAATAGGAGAATTACACATTGAATAATAATATCATTCATTAACATGAACAATTCTCCACTTTCTTCTCCTTGCTTCTCATGCCCTTATTGCCCATCATTGATTGACGTAAATGGTTGGTTAGGGAGGGGTGAGATTCAAGGGAATCTGATGAGAGCCTTTTGTCGTTCGCCTTGGGGTTCCCAATCAAAAATAAATCCAAGCTATGCAGTATAGTGCAAACTCAGGTCATTTCACTTTTGGGAGCCTTTATTAATTACCTAAGCTAGACTAAATGCCATGCAATGCAATGAAAAGGGGTTTTTAGGTTTTTAACATTTAAACGAATGGTGCCTAAACTAAATGCAATAAAAAAAAACCTAAGATACTATGTTTTTAGTGTTTTAAGATAATAATGATGTAATGGAAATGATTGATAGGAAATCTTTTGAAAATGGTTTTGATGGCAATCATAGTTCACTTAAATATTGGGAGTTTTAAAATCCATTAGGTTTTCTTAATAAGAATCTCAATAACTCATTGAGTCCAAAGCTTACATTAATGAACTCATTAATGAAAACTTTGTTTAACTTCCCTAATGTGTAATTTTGGAATGATCATGCAATTGGCTCAATGTAACACACAATCAACTCAGTACCGAAACATAACCATGCAAGATAGGAGAGAATCATGAGAGTTACAATAAGCATATATGCAACTACATATATTTAAGCATAAAATTCAACATCAATCAATCCAAATTACAAATGTTAATCATTAACCAATGATTACAACAACAATCCCAAGTTCTTAACTAACAATTTACAACTCTTAGACCTAGAAAGCCATAAATTATAGCTAAAAATTGAAAACTGAAACTAAACTCCCCTTTGAAGTCTGGAAACTCATGCCACACCACCATTCCTCAAGAGTTGATAAACCCTAGCCCTCCATAGCTTCAAGAAAAACTCCAACCGAAGTGAATTCGTCAGCCATGGCAGCTGGGAGTGGAAGGAAATGAGATGGAATGAAGAAAAGGTGAAAGAAATGGATGGGGAAGAAGATGGAGGTGGAGAGACAAGAGGATGAAGAATAGAGGTGTTGGAGATGATAGAATGGAGTTCTCCCCCGAAAATAGGGTTTCTAAGGGTTTAAAGGGTCCATATGGGTCGGATTATATGATTAGAGGCTCCATTTTCGCGTTTGATCCGGATCTGGCATTGTTGATACGAGTCTTTCGCCACGGCGAAGGTATACCTTCACCGCGGTGAAGCATTCATGAGAGGAGCTCCGCCTAATCTTGTGATTTCGCTGCGGCGAAGTTGTAAGTTGGCCGCGGTGAACTCTACCCGAGAGATTACTGGTGAGATTTCAATTTGGCGCCGCGGCGAACTGTGTTAGTGCTGATACTCTGATCTTGTGTTGTGTCATCCTTTGGTCTTTGATCTTGGCTCCAATTCTCAAGTGTCTACAATAAAAGCAACAATTTGAAGCATCAATTGTCCTAGAAATCAACTGAATACAATTAATAACCAATTATGATAATTTTACCCTAAAAAAGACACTAACTCAAAGTAAGGACTCTTAATCTAAATTAAGCACAATTATCATCAAAAGGAGCCAACATATATGATAAATACCCTTAAAATGATATGAAATAACATAGAATAATTGGGTTCAATCAGAATCTCAGTAGCAAACAATACCATATTAATCATGCTAGATGGATGCTAATGCACTACACATAACTTATTTATTCTCTTGTTAATTAGTGACATATTAGCATGCTCAAAGCTAACTTCTTGATGCATGGCCATGGAGATATAATCTACTCATCATGAATAGCAATTATAGTAGCTAAAACATGTCACATTAACATTCAAATAACATGCACATAGCAACACACAAGCATACAACATCAAGCAATGACAATAGGTAAGTCCACTACCTTGCACTTCAAGCTTTCCTCTTACTTTTCCTTTGACTCCCTTGACTTTCCAACCATGTGGCCATTCAGTTAACATCACCAAACATCCTTTTGGATGCTCCAAGACTCTAAACATAATCATAATGATCATACAATCATTAGGATTAAGAGGTTACATAATATTCAAGACTAGCTCTCTTGAACCTCAACCCTTTCTCTTGGTTTTAGGGTTTTCTTTCTAACTTTTCTAACATAAATCTCATCATTTCCCATCCTTAAGATCTATTTCTTGTCAATTAGGACCACTTTAGATGGCCTTAGATTCAAGAAGATCAAATCTGAAAATTTTACTTTCGTGGGTACTGTTCACGTAGAAATTCCAGAATTTTTGCTCAACTTTGAAAATTCATAATTAATTCTAGCAAAATCAAAACTGAGTGGTTCTAAGTCTCACTAAAAGCTCCTTAAGTTCTCTTTAAAGGAAAAATAGTTTCAGGAACCAATTCTATGCTGAACAGTACCAGAATTGTATGGAATTTGACATTCTTCCAAAGGTTAAACACTGTTTTCAGATTTCAAACTGTAACTTTGAAAAATCATCATAAATCACCATGAAGTGTTCTACCCATGAATTTAAAGCTTACAGAGTGTACTTTAATCATACCAAATTTCAGAATTAGATACAAAGAGTAACTTATTCAAAATAGGTATCAAATCAGATGCTACAACCATCACATACCTTGATCTTGAAGTTTGAACTTAGGTAGATTTTCTCTCACTAGAAATAGCTCTTTCTCTCTCTAAATGCAAAAGCGGCAGAGTTTCCCCTATGGTTCCTTGCTTGGTCGAAATGTGAGGGGAGGGAATGCCTATTTATAGCCAAAAATTTGACTTGAATTGATTAAAATGCCCTTGGTGGCTAAGGGAAAGAGTAAGGGCAATCTTGGAACTTCAAGTTAGCTTTTACATCATCATTACATCATCTTCTTGCATCATCCTTACCTCATCCGTCTAGAAGATGCCAAGTGTCATAAATGTGGTCGAGGAGAAGGGAGATTATGTGGTGGAGGAGAAAGGAGATTAGATCCTAGTCGTTGGATCAAAACTTAATCCTTAAGTTTCCTCCGAATTTACTTGGCCCACGTTTCTTTGGCTTTCTTTGTGGCCTTCCGGAGCTTAAAAAATTCTTCTATCTGCTCCATAAATTCCCTTTAATTCTAGAGAGTATCTATGAATTTTCTTTGGCCATAACACTCCCTTTAAGCCTTACATAAAATTCATTTACTAAAATGCCCTTTTATTGGCATAATCGGCTTTTTAATTTATTAAAGCCATTCCACTGGCCTTTTGGTTGCGGGAGTAATTTTATAAATTAGTACAACATTTTAACCATTTAACCTCATTTTGTGTACATTTTTGAGGTCTCTTGCTATTTTAAATAATTACCTTCAATGGTATACTTTTTACCGTCCATAACCTCATAAATTCCATTTAAGCTGCCTCAGGGGTATTTTCGTCTTTTCTCTTCACATAAGAGCCTTAGAATATTATTTCTCATTTTCTAGGATTTTCTTAGAATTCTCTATATACTCTTCCATTTTTACCCCTGTTGACCATAACTTTTTGAATTAACGGTTTAGTCCCTACTTGGACTTAACTTCATACAATCCTCTCTTTGAGGTTTCTAACTTAACCCTTGGCTGTATCTAGCCTCTTTTCTCTTTTTGGACCTTTGAGACTTTACTAGAGCCTCTAACTTTGATTACACTTTAGCTCCTTAAAACTTTTATTTCGCAGTTTAGTTCCTAAAACTGCTTTGACTTCCTTTCTCATCTTTGGGACTTTTGCTCAAAAGGGGTCTAGTAGCCTATCCAATTCAGGCTATTTCTAGTACTTCTAGGCCCAAAAGTTTGGATGTTACACGAACCATTTTTAGAAATTTTACCTACCCACTCTCATAAACTGACCCAGTACACCCCATTACTGGTTTAGAAACCCTATTTTCGTGTAAGTGACATCATTCATTGCTACCACAGCCCCCATTTCCGTTCTCTCTCATCTAACCCTAATTTCTTCCATTTTCATTGTTAAACCTCCACCATGGGAAGCTCAGATTCATTCCTAATTGAGATACTTTAGACTTCTATGAGTGGCTAGGCGTTTTCTTTCCTCTCGAAGGTGGAGCAATGGCTGGAGTTCAATGAGCTAAGAAGGAGAGTAGTTTAATCCTAGTTCAGCTATGAATTTATCAGTTTATAGGTTTAGGGTTTGTATTTTGTAGTTGAACTACTTGATTATAGTTGTAATCAGCTTTGGATTTTCATTTGTGTAGTGGATTGGTTTCTGTAGAACCTTGAGCTTAAATATATGATGTTTCGTATACATCAGTTGTAATCTTTTGATTCTCTATTGATGAACCTTGTCGCTAGGTAATCAAAATTATACTAGGAAAATGCAGCAGGTGAGGCAATACCTAGGTCATTCTTCTCAAGAAGCCTTAAGTTGGAATTCAATTCTTAACAATTCACATTAATTATCAACTTACCAAGGTAAAAGATTGAGTTTCAAAATGGAGAAATCGAAGCAAGAAATAAATTCAAATGAAAGGTAACAGTAAAGGTTCTAAAATGCAAAAGAGATTCAGATAAGAGATGGTAGTTCCCCTAGCAATTCATCCTTCCTTCCTTGTTCAATCTTATAATTTAGAATCTCTTAGAGTCAATTAAATGGATAGATTCAGCTACTGCTCAAATCTCTCTAAACACAGGTCAATAACAACTATCTTACTAGATTCATTGTCTTGCTCCGTAGAGAAGGAAAATCAATTGACAAGAACACTTGAGAAGCAAGTTGTAATTCTCTAAAGATGACCACAACCGTGAATCATCAAAATCATTCAATCAAATTTCAAAATTACAGAACAACATTCCAAGTAAAACAAATTAGATCTGTAAATTAACAGACAATCCTCTATTCAACTGAATCAAAGGACACAACTCACATCTGAATGTTCAATCAGATCTAAATTCCAAGAAACATAAATCTAATCCCTTAACTTTCATTCTAATCACAAATGTTCAACTGATACAAATGAATCTCAGAATAGAAAGTAGAAATCAGATCTGAAAAGGCTCCCTATTTAGCTCCATGAACTCAGGTCAGATTCATTGCTAGGAGAACTTAGGAATTCAGCTACTCATGCTCTGAATTATAGTAGAAACAACAAGAATCAATGAAAGATTCATAGATGATCAGTGGAAGATGATGGATTTAGATGAAAATGGGAGAGAGAATTTAGAGAAGGCAAAGAGAACAAGAAAATCACTGATCTGGAGGGTGAAGAACTAAATTTGGACTCCCCCTGTTTGAGCGCGTGACTTCTGTATTTAAATCTGAAGTTCTTCATCATCCTTCGTGGCACCTTATGCTATTCGCCGTGGCGCCTAGCCTATACGGTGTCATTTTAATTAGTGATCCTGAGCTCTTTGTGAAACTTGGTCCACCGTGGTGCCTCTAATCATTTGCCGTGGCGCCTGTGATAGAATAGCGAGAATGCTAGTAAAGCTCCCTGAAATACACACCAAACAAGGATCAAAAGTACACACAATAAAATCACATAAAATCATGCAAAAACACAAAGAAAACCTTACAGCTTCCTTTACCACACTTAATCCTTATACCCAAAATATGCAAATATAAATGGCAAAAGCATCAGTTTAGGGCCAGAAATATATGCAACTAATGAGGCTTATCAACTCCCCCACACTTAGCTTTTGCACTCCTGGGCAAATCAGGTCTAAACATAATGTGAAAGAGAAGGATGAGAGATAAGGAATAGGCAAGCTCAAAAGTTCAAATTACAAATGCAATCTTTAAGCAACATCAATCCATGGAACATTCTAATACAAAGAAATCAATTAGTGATATCCAATTTAATCTAAGTGAATAAGGTATAGAAGACCACACAAGGGAATTAGTGTATCACTCAGCTCATAAGTGTTTGGGGTTCTTTCACTCAATTCACTTGTTCAAATACCCTACCATATGCTTGTAATAGCTCTACCTCTCCACCACTCAAAAACATGAGCACTCAAGAATCAAGAGGACTTTTGTGGCTTGTAATGTAAAAGATAGGAAGGTAGTGCACAAGAATGCATATGAAGGAGAGTATGAAGTGTAAATCAATGGGTAGAATTCAATAGCATTAGCAATGTTCAATTGAAGGTTTAATTTCTTGATCTTGAACTCTAAAGTTGTAAGGGTATTTTTATTCCTTCTTTCTCTTCTTTATTTGTCTTTCTTTTCTTTTGTCTAATTGCCTTTTTCATTTCTTTTCAGGTTTTTCTACATTTTTTTTATATATCCTTTTTATTTTCTTCGTCATTTTTTTCTTTCTTTTCTTGTTGCACCCTTGCTCAATTGTTCACTTTCTCATATCAATCTATCAATCGAATCCATCATAATGCTAGTGAATTCCAAAAAGGATGAATGAAATGAAATATGCATTCCTGTACGGAAGAGGTTATGTAATTTGAAGTGAAATGAATGGAAAATTCAACTAAAAGGCTCAAATGGGCAGCAAGGGATAAATCATGTAGGGGTTGGCCATTTGGTTTAAGCAGCTAATTTGAATGAATGCCTCAATCATGTTCAGGAGTACTAGTGTTACATGTAGTCTTAATTAAGAACTAAGACAAGTTATAGAGAGCATAAGAGACAAGCGAATACACACAAAAGAAATGAATATAAAGGCCCAAAGAATCCTTCTAACTAGGCTTTGTCTTCCATATTCATTCACTTTGGCTAAAGAACACATCATGCTTAATAATCACAAATCAAAATTAATCACAAAGGCAACATTAAACCCTTGAAACAAGCTTATTCCTTCAAAAAAAATTTTTTTTGAAAACAGAGGTTTCTGCAAAAGACACTTTTATAAAGGACACAAAACACACAATAACAGAGCATTCAATCCCCTATACTTGATCCTTGCATTGCCCTCAATACAATCTGAACAAAAGATAAGCAAGGAAAAGTAGTAAAAGAAAGAATGGACAGAAGTAATAGAACACTCAAAATAAACTAAAAACAACCTACACTTGCTACTAGTCATGCCCCTCCCCCATACTTGTTCACAAATGGAGTTCAAGAATGATAATAGTCAAATAAACATAGACTAAGGTATGTGAGGTAAGGAAGGGGACAACCTAAGATTATGGTGGATCAAACTTCTCCTTGTAGATTTTGAGCAGGTGGCCATTGACCTTGAAAGTCTTATCGTTCATCTCATCTAGCAACTCTATCATGCCAAAATTGTGCACTTTAGTGACTAAGTATGGTCCTTCCCATCTGGTGCTCAACTTTTCAGGTTTAAATGTGAACCGTGCCTTGTACGGCAGCACTTTATCTCCAACCTTGAAAGTCTTCCTTAGAATTTACTTGTCATGAATCATCTTTATCTTCTCCTTGTAAAACCTAGAATTCTCATAGGCTTCAAGTCTCAATTCTTTAAATTCCTACAGCTGTAATGACCTTTCCATGCCAGCAGAATCAAAATCAAGGTTATATGCTTTTATAGCCCAAGGAGACTTATGTTCAATCTCAACCGGTAGGTGACACATTTTACCATAAACCAACCTATAAGGAGACATGCCTGTGGGGGTTTTAAATATAGTTCTATATACCCACAAAGCATCATCTAATCGAGCACTCCAATCCTTCCTAGATGGTTTAACTATTCTTTCCAACACCTTCTTGATTTCTCTATTTGCATTTTCAGCTTGCCCATTACTTTGGGGATGACTTATGTGTCACACCATACTTAGTGAATAACCCTTGCAGCAATTTATTACAAAAATGAGTTCCATTATCACGAACTATTGCTCTAAGGATGCCAAACCTAGAAAAGATGTTATTTTTCAAAAATTTTGAAACAATGGCAGCATCATTCTTTTTGGTTGCTATGACCTCTACCCACCGTGAAAGATAATCAACTGCAAGAAGGATGTATGTAAAACCCATAGAAGGAAGAAAGGGGCCCATAAAGTCAATACCCCATACTTCAAACACATCACAGAAAAGTATTGGGTGTTGGGGTAATTCATGTTTCTTAGTTACGCTACCAAATCTTTGGCAAATATCACAATTCTTGCAATACTCATAAGAGTCTTTAAAGAGTGATGGCCAATACAAACCAGCTTCCAATATTTTCCTTGTAGTCTTTTGAGCACTATAATGGCCTCCACAAGTTTGAGAGTGGCAAGCATGCATGATGTCTTGGAATTCTTTATTTGGCACACATCTTCGAATGATTTGGTCACTACATACTGATTGAACCCAATTGTTCTATGTTATTTCATATCATTTTAAGGGTATTTATCATAGATTTTGGCTCCTTTTGATGATAATTGTGCTTCATTTAGATTAAGAGTCCTTGCTTTGAGTTAGTGTCTTTTTTAGGTTAAAATTGTCATAATTGGTTATTAATTGTATTCAGTTGATTTCTAGGACAATTGATGCTTCAAATTGTTGCTTTTTATTGTAGGACACTTGAGAATTGGAGCCAAGATCAAAGACCAAAGGATGACACAATATAAGATCAAAGTATCAGCACTAATACAGTTCGCCGCGGCACCAAATTGAAATCTCACCAATAATCTCTCGGGCAGAGTTCGCCACGGCAAAATCACAAGATTAGGCGGAGCTCCTCTCGGGAATGCTTCGCCGCGGCGAAGGTATACCTTCGTCGCGGTAAAAGACTCGTATCAGCAATGCCAGATCCAGATCAGAACGAAAATGGAGCCTCTAATCATATGATCCGACCCATATGGACCCTTTAAACCCTTAGAAACCCTATTTTCGGGGGAGAACTCCATTCTATCTCTAACACCTCTATTCTCCCATCTTCTTGCCTCTCCATCTCCATCTTCTTCCCCTTCCATTTCCTGCACTCTTTCTTCATCCCACCTTATTTCCTTCCACTCCCAGCTGCCATGGTTGATAGATTCACTTTGGTTGGAGTTTTTCTTGAAGCTATGGAGGGCTAGGGTTTATCAACTCTTGAAGAATAGTGGTGTGGCATGAGTTTTCATACTTCAAAGGGGAGTTTAGTTTTAGTTTTCAATTTTTAGCTATGGTTTATGGCTTTCTAGGTCTAAGAGTTGTAAATTGTTAGTTAAGAACTTGGGATTGTTACTGTAATCATTGGTTAATGATTAACATTTGTAATTTGGATTAATTGATGTTGAATTTTGTGCTTAAATATATGTAGTTGCATATATGCTTCTTGTAACTCTCATGATTCTCTCCTATCTTGCATGGTTATGTTTTGATACTGAGTTGATTGTGTGTTACATTGAGCCAATTGCATGATCATTCCAAAATTATACATTAGGGAAGCTTAACAAAGTTTTTATTAATGAGTTCATTAATGTAAGCTTTGGACTCAATGAGTTATTGAGGTTGTTATTAAGAAAACCTAATGGATTTGTGAAACCCCAATATTTTAAGTGAACTATGATTGCCATCAAAACCATTTTCAAGAGATTTCCTATCATTCATTTCCATTCCATCATTATTATCTTAAAACACCAAAAATATAGTATCTTAGGTTTTTTTTCATTGCATTTAGTTTAGGCTCCATTCATTTAAATCTTAAAAACCTAAAACCCCATTTCATTGCATTGCATGGCATTTAGTCTAGCTTAGGTAATTAATAAAGGCTCCCAAAAGTGAAACGACCTGAGTTTGCACTATACTGCATAGCTTGGATTTATTTTTGATTGAGAACCCCAAGGCGAACGACAAAAAGGCTCTCGTCACATACCTTTTAAAGGATTGGACCCAAATATAGTGTATAGACTCACTCTTAATCTTCTGTATCTGAAAATGAGACAATAAAGAAGGGATTAGACCAGCAACTAAAAAGTTGACAATGTGACAATACCAAGGTTCCATGAGAGACAATGCAGAAATAGAACGATCCTTAAACTCATCACAAACAAAATCTGAATCAATTACTCCCCTTGTAGTTTCTGGTAAGCGACTTAGATGGTTAGCCACCACATTTTCTGCTCTAGGCTTGTCTTTGATATCAATATCAAATTCTTAGATCAACAACATCCACCTTAAGAGCCTCAGTTTGGATTGTGGCTTGCTGAAAAGATACTTAATAGCAGAATGATTAGTGAAAACAGTGACTTTAGAGTTAATTATGTAAGGTCTAAACTTGGCTAATGCAAAAACAATAGAGAAGAGCTCCTTTTCAGTAGTTGTATAATTAGTTTGAGCTTTATCTAGTGTTTTTTAAGCATAATCAATAACTTTGGAACCTTACCATCTTTTTGTCCCAGAACTGCACCCACTGCATTGTTAGAGGCATCACAACACAATTCAAATGGTAAATTCCAATTAGGGCAAGTCAAAACAGGTGGAGAAGTCAATCTGGATTTAATCTCATCAAAAGACATTTTACACTCATCAGTAAAATCAAAGGAAGCATCTTTTTGTAGTAATTTGGACATTGGAAAAGTCACTTTACTAAAATCTTTTATGAACCTTCTATAAAATCCAGCATGGCCTAAAAAAGATCTAAGTTCCTTAAGATTTGTTAGATAAGGTAAAGATGAAATTACTTCAATTTTTGCCTTGTCTACCTCTATTCCCTTTTCAAAAATTAGGTGACCTAGAACTATTCCTTGTTAGACCATAAAGTGACATTTTTCAAAATTCAAGATAAGGTTCTTTTCAACACATTTAGATAGAGCTTTTTCCCAGTTCACTAAGCATTCATCAAAATTATTTCCATAGATGGTAAAATCATCCATAAATACCTCAATCCCATTTTCTAGCAAATCACTAAAGATAGATAGCATATACCTTTGAAATGTGCCCAGTGCATTGCAAAGCCCAAATGGCATTCTTCTATATGCAAATGTGCCAAAGGGACATGTGAATGTAGTCTTCTCTTGATCTTGGGGTGCAATGGGAACGTGAAAATAGCCACTGAAACCATCAAGGAAACAATAGTGAGATTTACAAGTAATCTTTCAAGCATTTAATCTATAAAGGGTAGGGGAAAGTGATCTTTTCTTGTAAAATCATTAAGCTTCCTATAATCAATGCAAACATGCCAAGAATTCTGTATTCTAGTAGGGATAAGTTCATTTTTCTCATTCCTAACCACAGTGATTCCACTTTTCTTATGAACAACCTGACTGGACTTACCCATTCACTATCTGAAATAGGGTATATAATACCGGCACTAAGCAGCTTTGTTACTTCCTTTTTAACAACATCAAGTATGAGTGGGTTAAGTCTTCTTTGAGGTTGCCTTATAGGCTTTGCATTTTCATTTAACAAGATTCTATGAGTGCAAATTGAAGCATCAATACCAGAAATATCTGCTAGAGACTACCGAATTGCACTTTTATACCTCTTCAAAACACAAGTAACTGAGACTTTTCAAGATCAATCAACAAGTTAGATATTATCACCGGTAGTCTTTCATTTTCAGCTAAAAATGCATATTTCAGTGTTGATGGCAGGGGTTTAAGATCCAATTCAGAGGTTGAACTACTGAGGGTATCAGTTTCTTGAGCTCTAAGATAGTGCAATTATTTTCAGATTGCTTCAAAGCTTTAACACCAAAAGCTGCAGCTGTGCATTCATCCTTATGTGAGCAACGCTCCCTAATGGGTCCCTGCAATAATGCATTTAAAACATTTGTAAATCCATATGAAACCTT
Organism: Neltuma alba; assembly: GCF_004799145.2. Taxonomy (NCBI): domain Eukaryota; kingdom Viridiplantae; phylum Streptophyta; class Magnoliopsida; order Fabales; family Fabaceae; genus Neltuma; species Neltuma alba. Next base: position 44,829 of record NW_021636276.1, on the reverse strand, counting down.
AAAATTAGATGCAACATAGTCTTGAGGAATTCCAATTTCACAAGTAAAAATAGATTGCAAAAGAGCACTCTCTATGCTGCATATTTCAGCAAATTTGGTTGGTGTCATGACTAATTTCCTAGGTTTGGGAGCAGCCGTACCTTGCATGATTTCCAAAAGATATTCTAGTTCTACACAATTAAGGAAACTAAGATCAAGTAACTTGTAAACAGGATTGGAATACAAAATATGATAAGAATTTAAAGAAAAATCCTGTTGTTTAGAAAGTTCAGCTTCATGCTCCTTGAATGGGGATTCGTTTATGAGAGTTGGGCTAGCCTTGCAATCATGATTCTTGTGCCCTTCACCTTCTTCTTTTTATATAGGAATTGATTCACTCTCTTATGCTATTGAAAAATCTACAAGCAATCTTTGTGCAGTTTGTTCATCACTTGACAGTGTGGAATTAACATCAATTGAAGACTTAATGGATGAAGCTGAAGACAAATCACTCCAAGTAGAAAGTCGGCCATCAATTTTAGAATCAATGCTAGACACATCATCTAGGTGTGAAGAAAAAGAAGATGAAGGGGGATATATGGAAGAGAAAGAAACGAAAGAATCTTTAATATCATCATTGCTATCATGCTCAAAACTAGATTCACACTCATTTTTGAGTGATAAATCAATCATATTAAGTCCCAACAGAGAATAATCCTCATGTGGATGTTTCATCATCTCATACATATTAAATTGAATTTCTTGACCACCAAATTCCATTTTTATAATCCCATCTTTCATGCAAATCATGGTATTGGCGGTTCTTAGAAATGGTCTACCCAAAATCAATGTGCTTTCACTTATGGCCTCATTAGTCATATCTAGCACATAAAAATCAGCAGGAAATACAAGGTCTTTTACTTGGACCAAAATGTCTTCAAGATTCCCTTGGGATTCCTAATAGACTTATCAGCTAGTTGCACTAACACACTTGTAGGTTTCATAATTTCAACTCCCAAAGCATAGTAAACAGAACTTGGCATCACATTAATAGCAGCACATAAATCCAGCAAAGCTTTGGAGATGTGAAATTTACCGATTTGACAAGGAATGGAGAAGGCTCCTAGATCTTGGCATTTCACAAGTAATTGAGCTTTAAAAAGAGCTGAAACATTAAGGCCAACTTGCACCAATTCATTAGTTTTAAACTTCATTTTGTTAGTGTAAATGTCTTTCAAGAATTTTACATATTCAAGCACTTTCTTCAATAAATCCAGCAAGGGAATATTAATTTCTATTTTACTAAAGAAATCTAAGACTTCTTTATTCTGTTTTTTTTTGGAACCTTCTGCCCAAACATAAAAGCTTTAGGAAAAGGTAGATCTTTCAAGCTTACCTCTTTACCTTTACTTCCTAGTTTGTTGTTCATGTGAGAATCTTCAACTTTATCTTGCTCCATCTTTTCTTTGTCCTGGTTAGGCCCTAAAATTCTTGAAGAAGATTGCTCCAAGTTTTCTCCTAATAGTGCTTCATGGACTTCTTTATCAATCTGAACTAAAGGACCAGCTTGAGTTGTGCAACCTTTAGTAGTTACACTTTTAGATCCAGTTTCCTTTCTATCCTGCAATAGTTGTTTCTCTCTTAAGCTTTCAGATTCCATATTTGCTGGTTTCTTTTTCTGGACAGAGTTCCCTCTAGTGTAGTGATCATCAACCAAGTCAAATTCTTCATCATTCTCATTGAATGTCACTTTCCTTCCACTTCTCAAATTTATGGCATTCAGTGACTTGGGATTAATCACAGTATTAGAGGGTAAAGCTCTACTTGTTTTTGCTTGAAAACTGCTAAAATTGTCTGAAAGTTGGGTAACAAAGTTAGACAAGTTTGAAGCCTTTGTCTCCTATTGTTCAACCCTATTCTCTATAGCAGCCATCCTTGCATCAGATGCAGTAATATGCTTGTCAATTCTGTCCATTTGAGATGCCATATCACTAATGGTAGCATTCATACTGTTCATGCTTTTCAACAAGAGGGTCATATCATCATTCCTTGAATTACCAACTTCTTGAGTAGTTTGGGAAGGAACCATAGCATGTTCTGAATGTTGACATTACTGAAACTTATTCTACATGAACCTCTCCTTGTTGTTCATTCCTCCTCCCCGTCTAAGATTGGGATGATCTTTCCACCCCTCATTATAAGTGTTGGAGAAAGGATTTCTTTGCTGATATTGACTGGATCTTTGTTGATACATGGCTGCCACTTCTTCAAACTGAGAAGGGTAAGATTCAGTCCAATGCATCATGGAACCACAGAAGTTACAAGAGGGAGCTACTAAGGCTTGTGATGTTCCCACAGCACCACAATGTTTACTTGACAAGAGTTGCCCCATCCTAGTCATTCTCTTGTCCATCCTTTCTGACAAGGCAGCAAATTGAGAGTCGAAGGTAATAGGATTTGACCTCAAAATCTCATTAACAGACTAGTTATCCCTTGTGTTGAATTGTTGGTTGTTGTTAGCCATCTTCTCCAATAATTCCTAAGCATTGTGAGGAGTCAAATCAAACAGTGAACCATGGGCTGCAGCATCTATTGTGTTCTTGTGATGAGATAGTAAGCCCTCATGAAAATACTGGACTAGATTAGACTTGCTGATTTGATGATTTGGACATTTAGAAAGCATGGCTAGAAATATCGTCCAATACTCATACAAGGTCTCTGACTATCTTGTTGAACTCCATAGATAGCCTTTCTCAATTTAGATGTCCTTGATGCAGGAAAATACTTCTCCAAAAAGGCCTTCTTAAGTTGTTCCTATATACGTGTTGTGAAGCGTTGAGGTAGACTTTACAACCATTCCTTAGCATTTCCTTCTAATGTGAAGTGTGTCACATCCAGTATTATGGTAATTAGGAATAAGAAATATTCCTAAATAATTAAGGGCCAAAAATGATAAGGAGAATTAGAAGAATTTTGGTGGAAAATAATTATTATGATTTTCCAAGCCAATTATGGAAATTTGACTAATTAAGGAAAATTGGTCAAATATAATTACGGAATAATATTTTCAAGCATTAGAAAATTAAGAAAAAATAAGGATAATATCCTTTGAGAATTATATGAGATTATAAAATTGGTTTCATAACTAAATTACCCTTAGAGAAATTACAAAAGAATTTAAGGGTGATTTAAGCCAATTTAGGGGATTTTATTTGAAAAATTCCAAATAAATATTTTTAAGGGGAATAAAATCCTAAGAAAATTCCTATGATATCCCAAGGAATTATAAGAGATTATGAAATTAAATGAAGACCCCTAAGTATCTAAGAGTTTTCCCAATACTTTTGGAAAGTGGAAAAACCCTAAAGAAAAGGAAATTAGTTTTCCTTTTCATTTAATTATTGGAAAATTAATTTTGAGACAAAGAGAGCAATTTGGGAAGATAAAAATAAGGAGAATAAATTAGGGATCTGACAGAAAATAATTACAAAGGCTAAAATACTGTAATTATAGAAACGAAGTTAAACCCGAAGTCGAAGTGCACCGGTAAAGCAAGACTAGAGTCTTGCAATTCAAATCGTCCACAATTAGCCATGTGTCAAGCCCCTAATGGAGAGGATTTGAACTTGCCAAGTGTCATTCCTCAAATGGAGAGGATTTTGACTTTTGGTAATTAATTTCATTTGGATTTAGTTAATTATGAAAGATAAAGTAAGATTAAAGAGGGTAATGTGCAACACCTCATGTTTAAATCAATTAACTTTCCTTGCAGAAGCATTTGGAATCACTTTTGAAGGCTACAATTGATGAAAAATCAAGTTTGAAAATTTTCATTTACGAGTTACTATTCATTGTCACCTTAAAATGTGACAAACTCCGAAAATTCGTAACTAATTGTAGAAAAATTGAAATTGAGTGATTCCAAGTTCTACAGAAAGCTCTTTGGATAAAATTTTGAGGAAAATAGTTTCTGAACTGATTGCCTTGAAATTCGAGCTCAATTTCCTTTGAAAAAGTTACTGTTCATTTTGTCATTTTTGGATTTTACTGTATTTTTGCCTAACTTTGGAAAGGCATAACTTTCTGCTCGATTATCAGAATTAGGCAACTACCCCTCATTTTAAAGAGAAACATTAGATCTCTTTGATTGCCAAATCTTATGACCTAACTCACTCGTTTGATAGGTCAAATTGGAGCTACAAACTCACTACTCCAGGACTTACGTTTTATCCCTTAACATCTCTTTAATTCTTTTTATTTCTTTGGCATACATAACATGGCCTTACTCTTTCCCGTTCATGCTCATACACTTTCATTCATGCCATAAATATTATAATTAGATACATGGCATCATTGGCATCCATAACATAGTTCACAAAATAGTAGAATTATACATTTATCAACAGTCTCATCCATTAACAAGAATAATTCTCTGCTTACTTCTCCTTGCTTCTCATGCCATTATTGCCCATCATTGATTGACCTAAATGGTTGGTTAGGGAGGGGTGAGATTCGGGGGAATCTCAGTAGCAAACACTACCCATAGGCATGCAAGACATAATGCACATGCATGACATGTTATTACATTAACACATGAATGCCATGGAAAGTAAGCTAAAGCATTTCATGCTTCCATAACATATTGCCAAGGCAAAACATAACATAAACTTACAAACATAACTTTGCAAACATTTCATCATAGCTTAATCCCATCATGGCAACACAATCACATCATGCAAGCATACATATCAAGCACACAGTATAGGTAAATTCACTACCTTGTAACATGGCTTTCCCCTTACTTTTCCTTTGATTCCCTTGTCTTTCCAACCATGTGGACATTCGGTCAACATCACCAAACATCCTCTTGGATGTTCCAAAGGTCCTAAACATAGTCACATTGATCATACAATCCATTAGGACCACTAGATTATATCAAGTTCAAGACTATCTCTCTTGAACCTCAACCCTTTCTCTTAGTCTTACGGTTTTCTTTCTAACTTTTCTACCATAAATCTCATCATTTCCCATCCTTATGATCCATTTCTTGTCAATTAGGATCACTTTAGATGGCTTTAGATTCAAGAATACCAAATCTGGAAATTTTGCTTTGCAGGTACTGTTCACGCAGAATTTCCAGAATTTTTGCTCAACTTTGAAAATTCATAATTAATTCTATAAAAATCCAAATTGAGTGCTTCCAAGTCTCACTGGAATATCCTTAAGTTAAATTTAAAGGAAAAATAGTTTCAAGAGCCAATTCTACACCGAACAGTACCGTAACTGTACGGAAATCGAAACTCTTCCAAAAGTTCAACACTGTTTCTAGATTTCAAACCCTAACTTTGAAAAATCACCATAAATCGTACACATATCCAAATGAAGTGTTCTACCTATTGATTTAAAGCTCACAGAGTCTACTTTAAGCATGCAAAATTTCAGAATCAGATACGCACAGTAACTAATCTGAAGTAGGCATAAAATCAGGTGCTATAACCATCACATACCTTGTTTTAGAGCTTGATCTGGCTTGGAACCACTTGGCCTTTCTTTCTCCCTCTTCTTTCTCTCTCTAGAAACCATTTTACAAGAGCTTCCCCATGGATTCTTTATGCTTGGACGAAATGGTAGGGAGGGGAGGGGGTATTTATAGAAAAGCAGACTGAATCTGGATCGTTGATCTTAAAAATACGTGGCTCGATCCGGACTGTCCATTTTCTCTTTTGATCTTACGGTGACAAGTGTCCTATGACATCATGCTTACCTCATCATGATGACATCATGCTTACATCATCAAGCCACATGTCTTTAATCCGACCGCACACGTTTCTTGCATCCGACCGTACACGTGTCTTCCATCTAGCCGTAGATGTAATATTTTCTTTTTCTCATCTAACCGTACACTTGTCACTTTCATGTCCTTTCATCATTTATGGCATTAAAATAGGGAGAAAATAAGTGTAAAATTCGTGCAAAAATATTTCCTTAATTATTTCTCCACCTATCAAGCCAATCTTGCACCGTAACGGATATTTTTCGGGTCCTGACTTACCCTGTACCACCAGGACATGTTCTGACACTATTTTCTCATCTTAATAAGTACATATATGGTGCCACCTTAGAGGAGCAGAGGGAAAAATAATTAGCTCTACTGATAGGCTACTTAACCTTACTGAGTCATGCAGTAGAGATTTCACTATAACGGGTAGACAAAAGACTGTCTAAAATATTCCCATACTGCGTTCTGATTTTTATGCTGTCCATAAATATCTTCTAGTGACTCAGCATGATGACTCGTAGGTGTCATGATTACCCTTGATGACTCAGCATGATGACTCGTCGGTGTCATGATTACGCTTGATGACTCAGCGTGCTGACTCAGCATCGTCATGATGGCTTTTAGATATTTTCTTTGGTTTTGTCTCCTATTTAGGGGACAAAATTATTTAATATTTGACTGGAGCATTTTATTCAATCCAGAGCTCCAAAAATTCATCCAAAAATATCATAAAATTCCTCATATTCTAGAGAAAATCTGTGAATTTTCTCAGGTCATAACTCAACTTGTAGCTCCACTTAAAAATCATTCCTTAAAATGTCCTTTTTCGGCACAACTGGCTTTTAAGTATTCTTAAAGCCATTTTGCTGGTCTTCTGGGGATGAGACTAATTTTATAATTTTCTATAGTCTCTTAGATCATACATCCCCATTTTACCATAATTTTCTGAGGTTTCCTTATGACTCGAACAATTAAATCTACCTCTACATCTCAAATTGAGCCATAAACTTATAAATTCCTTTTAAGTTACCTCAGTGGTATTTTCGTCATCTCTCTTCACAAAAGAGCCTTAGAATATTATTTCCCATTTTCTGGGATTTTCTTAGAATTTTCTAAGTACTTTCCATTTTTACCCCTAATGGCCGTAACTTTCTGAATTTACGGTTTTACCCCTGCTTAGGCTCAACCTCATAAAACCATCTCTTTGAGGCTTCTAACTTAACCTTTGGTCTGTATCTAGCCTCTTTTCTCTTTCTGGGCCTTTGAGACTTTACTGGAGCCTCTAACTTTGATTACCCTTTAGCCCCTTAAAACCTTCACTTTGCAGTTTAGTCCCTAAAACTGCTTTAACTTTCTTTCTCATCTTTAAGACCTCTACTAAAAAGGGGTCTGGTAGCCTATCTCATTTAGGCTATTTCTGATACTTCTAGGCCCAAAAATCGGGATGTTACATAATGACACTTGGAATTTCATCTATGATGGTGGTTGGGATATTTTGGCTCATTAAACAAGCTCATCTCCCCTAATATTCAAATGTTATTTCATGCAAGAGGGAACCAAGAGAGAAAAGAGGGAGTTCAAAGGGAAATCAAGGGAAAAGCTACCAACTTGATCATACAACCAAGGATTCAAGGTTAGTTCTTGGTTCTAAATGGATCCTTGCCTTGTTTTCTTTCTTTGTATGGTTGAAAATTTATGTTTCCTCTCTTCTTTGGGTACTGGACAAAATGCTTCTCATATGGGGAAAGAAGTTTTGTTGATCATACTTGCTAGAACACTTCAAAACATGTTAGATCCTAGTAGTTGCAAGTGGTTGTGAGTTGATTTTTGAAGTGTTTTCTTGGTTGTGTACCATATGGACCATTTTGGCCAAGGTAGTAAATGGACCTTAGGATGTGTTTTTTAATGTTTAAAGGCTTCCATGGTGCTCAAAATGAAAAATGGTGTAGGGTAAACTAAAAGGAACAAGTGTTGGAACCAAATTTGTAATTTTGGGTTAAAGAACCCTCTTGGTTCGGTCGAGAGTAACTGAAAGGAAGAGTTTTATTTTCTTAAATCTAAGCATATATTTGGAATCTACATGAAAAACCATATAGGGTTAAGTTAAGAAGCAATTTTTAAGGTTAAAAGGAAACAAGTTCAAAAATAAAGAACAAAGGTGGAAGCTTTAAGGAGTAAGAGTCATATTAAGTTGTGTTCTTGCTTTTACTTGGTTTGGTTAGTGACTTTTGCTGCCCTTTTGATGGATTGCTATTCTAGGGTTTGATGTTTTTGAAGGAGAAGAAGAGAAACAAAGAAAACTCAAGCTTTTGAAGCAAGGTAGCAAGTTGAACCTAACTACTAACATTGACTTGGCATTATTGATTATTGCATGATTAATTGCTATTATGTAGATGAACTTTCTTGATTGTAAAGTGGCTGCTCTTTGCACTTTCTTGGTTTGGCCTTTGCATGCTTGAGTTTGCCAAATGATAAGCATGCTAGTTCACCAATAGTAGTTAATATAATTATGCATGTTGATGATGCTTGTTGATGATATAGTTGGTTAATTTGCTATTGGGATTTCAATGAAATCTCATTCTCCAAATACAATCTAACATTTTTGGACCTGAGATATCCAAGGGCAAGCTGCAGATTGAAGGTTTAAAGTATGGTATCATACCATAAAAATTCATGGACTTTTGGGTTATGTAATATTATGTTGGGCAGTGCTGTAAATTCACTAACACTGTCACCTTTATGTGACGTTTTGATTAAGTTTCTGAATGTTTTTAATTACAAAATTTGGCCTGTTTGTAGATCACATTCTGAGCTTCATTTTGATAGCTAACATGTTAAAAATGGCCAACTACACGATTTTTAATGATTTTTCAAAGTTAAGGTTTAGAATCTGAAAAAAGAGTTTTTGCCTAATAGACAGAGGTGACTTTCACAAAAACCTGATGCTTTTTCCAATGGAATTGGTTTACAAGACTATTGAAGAGAGCCTTTTATCATTCGCTTTGGGGTTCTCACTCAAAAATAAATCCAAGCTATGCAGTATAATGCAAACTCGGGTCGTTTCACGCTTGAGAGCCTTAATTAATTACCTAAGTTAGACTAAATGCCATGCAAAGTAATGAAAAGGGGTTTTTGGGTTTTTAACATTTAATGAAATGTGCCAAAATTGAATGCAATGAAAACAAACCTAAGATACTATGTTTTTAGAGTTTTTAAGATAATAATGAAGTAATGGAAATGATTGATAGGAAATCTCTTGAAAATGGTTTTGATGGCAATCATAGTTCACTTAAAATATTAGGAGTTGCACAAATCCATTAGGTTTTCTTAATAACAACCTCAATAACTCATTGAGTCCAAAGCTTATATTAATGAACTCATTAATGAAAACTTTGTTAAGCTTCTCTAATGTGTAATTTTGGAATGATCATGCAATTGGCTCAATGTAACACACAATCAACTCAGTATCGAAACATAACCATGCAAGATAGGAGAGAATCATGAGAGTTACAAGAAGCATATATGCAACTACATATATTTAAGCACAAAATTCAACATCAATCAATCCAAATTACAAATGTTAATCATTAACCAATGATTACAGTAACAATCCCAAGTTCTTAACTAACAATTTACAACTCCTAGACCTAGAAAGCCATAAATCATAGCTAAAAATTGAAAACTGAAACTAAACTCCCCTTTGAAGTCTGGAAACTCATGCCACACCACCATTCTTCAAGAGTTGATAAACCCTAGCCCTCCATAGCTTCAAGAAAAACTCCAACCAAAGTGAATCTATCAACCATGGCAACTGGGAGTGGAAGGAAGTGAGATGAAATGAAGAAAAGGTGAAGGAAATGGATGAGGAGGAAGATGGAGGTGGAGAGGCAAGAGGATGGGAGAATAGAGGCGTTCGAGGTAATATAATGGAGTGATTCATCGAAAATAGGGTTTCTAAGGGTTTTAGGGGTCCATCTGGGTCGGATCATATGAGTAGAAGGTCTATTTTTGCATTCCAGATCCGAATCTGACGTTACTAATATGAAGAGGTTCGCCGCGGCGAACTATTCCAGAGAGGTATTCTAGTGAGATTTTAAGAGTTTGCCCTGGCGAACCAAAAAGTTTGCCCCGGCGAACTATTCTAGAATAGCCACTGATGCACATTTTCAGAGTTTTTGCTACAGCACAGCATTTTCTTGGAAACTCTCATGTTGTGTAATGCTTTGGTCTTCAATCTTAGCTCTAATTCTCAAGTGTCCTACAATGAAAAGCAACAATTTGAAGCATCAATTGTCCTAGAAATCAATTGAATACAATTAATAACCAATTATGACAATTTTACCCTCAAAAAGATACTAACTCAAAGTAAGGACTCTTAATCTAAATTAAGCATAATTATCATCAAAAGGAGCCAAAATCTATGATAAATACCCTTAAAATGATATGAAATAACATAGAATAATTGGGTCAATTAAATCCCCCACACTTAAACCTTTGTACTCCTGGACAAAGGCAAAATAAAACTAAAGCAAGAGAATAGTATTGATACAAATAGGAACCCCTATAAATTCAAAGTAAGAAAGCGGTAGTGCCATTAATCCAACTCTTTAAACAAGCAATCATAGTGATCTAATTTAATGAGAAGGGATTAAATTAGAGTACAGTCAATGCAATGGGAATGAACAAAAGAGAAAACACTCAAGATAAAAACTATTTCACTCTACTTACCAGTTTGGGGTAATTCTCTCTCAAATCCACTTAATCAACCACTTTGCCATAAGCTTGTTAAAATCCTACCTCTCCACTTCTAACGCATGAATGTAATGATCAAGAGGACTTTTAAGGTTATGATGATTGAAAGGGCTAATTGAAATAAGGTGAGGTGAAAAGATATGAAATGATTAAGCACCAAGCATTTTAGAAAAGGTTTCCAACTAACGTTTACTCTAATCTCTTAAAGCACAACTTTGTTCTTCAAACCACCAATGAACTGCCTTATTTTAAAATTTTATTCTTTTGGTACCATTTATTTTGATCTTTCTTTCTTTGGCTTTTCTTAAACATTTTCTTCTATTTCTTTGCCTTTTTCTATTTCTCTTTTCTCTTCTCTTTTTTTTTTGGCAATTCAAAACCCAAGAAGACAAAGTTTAACACATCATGAATGTAATGGTAAAAATGTTAGAAACTTGAATGTATAATGCATCTCTTGGCACTTAAGAAAAGATGAAGGCTCAAATGGTTAGCAATGGATAAAATCATGTGGGTTTGTGTTTGGAATGTAAGGGTTTAGAAAAGAATACATCTATCATGCTCATCATATAAATGCAACTAAGTCTCAATTAAGAATTAGAACAAGTTCTAGAAAGTGAAAGATGTAAGTGGATGCAACTCACTATGAATGAAAATTAGGCTCAAAGAACCTTCCAACAAGGCTAAATCTCAAATGCTCATGCACAAAGATTAATTGTACTCTGGATTAATCACAATACACTAACTTAGTCACTATAAAAGCAAGCTTGAAGAATTGTGACCAATGAAACTAAAACAATCAACTTTAAACAAATAGCAATTCTCATGAGTATCAATACAAGTTCAAAAACATTTACAACAGTCCAAAAATACACAAATTCAAGTGTAAGTTAATTGAAGCAAAAATTTTCAAAAATTTTGACTCAAAATCTTCAAATTAAGTTCAAAAATCAATCAAAATTTTGAAATTTTGTTTTTAGAAAACCAAATTTTCAATAAACATAGGAAAACACAACACAATCAGTGAATACCAATCCCTCCCCCACACTTAAATCTTGCATTGTCCCCAATGCAAAGAAAAGAAAAGAAAAGAAAAGAAACTACTTTTGCTACTGGATAAGTCCATCCCCCACACTTATCTCACAAAACGAGCAAATAATTCAAAAGATAAGAGTTAAGGAAGGAAAGGGACAATTTTAGAATGAAATCTCTTCAAACTCTTGTAGGAGAAGTTCTCATCCCGGATGAGAAACATGCATTTCTTCCATGTGCTCATTCTCCTTTATTGATCTTCCTTAGTAATGGTGGTGCGGAGTTCTGCAAGCAAGTAGTACCAACAGCAGTACCACATCCAGAAATAGAAACATGAAGAGGATAAAAATGAAATAAAGACAGCTTAGAAGTTAATCTCTCCAAGTAACTATCACAACCAAGGAAATCAATAGTACTCCCATCAGTAGGAGTCAAATTTTTATTTAAATTTTTGAAACATTCAAGCTCATATGAAGTGGAAGCTGAAGAATCGAACTGACAGTTGTTGGAGTACAATACATCACTATCACATTCACAAGAGGTAATGTTTGCAGGGGAAGAAAAGAAAGAACAAAACGATTTATGCAAACTACTATTTACAATGCAAGATAAATCAGAAGGTAAATCACAAGATAAAACTTGTTGGAAAGACTTATTGATATTCATGATTTTATCAATTGAAACTTTAAAGCCTTTCTCAACATTATTAGAAGCTACGAACTCAATAGGATTATCATGAATTTGATTCTTAAGGCAATGGTTAGGTTCACATTTTTCCACAGAATCATCTTCTAGGCAATTCACATCAACATCATGCTTTATATTTTCAGCACTTTTAGTACTAGAAGGTAATGCACACACTTTACCAAAGTTCTGCTTTTGCCACTTAACAAGTATATCATTTTTGTTATCAATGCAATCCATGCATATAGTGTGAGCATTGCAAGAACAAGATAAAGGTTCATTCAAATCAAAATCAGTTTCACCATCCAATCTAGCACTAAAAAGAGAAGCATGTTCTTTACACAAAGAAGCAGTGACAGTGCAAGCAAGATCATTAACTGAACAACTATTATTAGAAGTGTTCAAGTGAGAATTTTCATTTTGAAACATATAAGGGGATTCAACTATGATTTCTTCATCCACCTCATCATCACTCACATTATCAATAACTTCAACAGGAATAGTAGTTCTAGTACAAGGGTCAATCTCCTCAAGAAGAGGAGCAATATTACCTGATGTAGGGCATGAGTCCTTATGAGTTTGTAGATGTTCTTGCTTCATCTCAGCCTCTTGCATGAGTGAATCTGGACACTTTGATTCATCTTTCCCAATCTCAAACTTAATTTGTGCTATATCACTCAAGAACTTTCCTAATGCACTTTGACATTCTTCTAACTCTTCCTCTGATTCCTTGGAAATTCCAAATATTTCTACCTCTTCAAGTAATCCATGGTAGTATGAATTCAAGCGGTCATAAGCTTCTCTTAAAAATCGTATCTGGTCATTCTTAGGAATAGTGAGAAATGGGTCAGGTTCACCGAATTCATGTTCATAAGATTGGGGAAGGGGTTGGTACATGGGTTGGGACAAGGGTTGGTGGTGGTAGTCATTTGGTGAAGGAGATGATTCAAAGGGGGAATTATGCGGTGAGAATGGTTTAAGGTATGAAGTGGAACATCGATGGAATAACGGTGATGGTTCATGAAATGGTTGGTGAGATGAGGAAGGGTATTGGTGGTAGGGTTCATGTGATGAAATGTTTGGCTCATGATATGGATGATGTGAAGGAAAGTGTTCAAAGTGTGGATTGTATGGTGGAGGTGATAAGTCATAATGTTGTCCTAATGATGGATGTTGGTTTGGGTGTGAATGGAATGAAGAGGTATGGTAAGGGGAATGTGGAGGGTCATTCATCCACTCATGGCCATAGTTATGATAAGGATAGGGTGTATTATGTCCTTGATAAGTCCCACCATGTTCTTCATGATCAAAGTGTGCCCGAAGAAGATCCAATTCTTGCTGTATCAAATTAAATCCTTGAGAAAAATCATCACCCATCAGAGTGTTGTCACCTACAAGTGAGGAAGGGTGATCAGATGGACCTAAATTATTATTAAACCAAGCCATAAGAAAGCTAAACAATCAATTCCCAAAGAGTTTTTAAGAAATTTTTTTTTAAAATAAGGGACCTTTCACCGCGGCGAAAAGAAGGGTTTGCCGTGGCAAAGCTGTCCAAAAGAGAAAATGCGATTTGGTACAACACGCTATGCCGTGGCGAAACACAAAGTTGGCCGCGGTGAAGGTGTCCCAAGAAGGATTCTCACATAAATCCGACAAGTTTGCCACGGCAAAACAAGGAGTTAGCCGCGGTGAAATGTCACAGACAGTAAGAAAACCAGAACACAATAACAAAAACACAGAGAATAAAAATAAGAAGAAACTCAAAAATGCAATGAATGCTATGAATGGTATGAAACTATATGCAAAAATCGAAATCAAAATCAAGATCTTTGTTTGTATATCTCAAAATTTTTATGCAATGCAAAATCTATTATGCACAATGCAAAAATGTAACCTAAGAGGCTCATAAAAACCCAATCAACCAAAGTTGACAGTTAACTAGCCTAAGGAACCAACTTAATGGCTCCCCGGCAACGGTGCCACTTGAAGAGAGCCTTTTGTCTTTCGCTTTGGGGTTCTCACTCAAAAATAAATCCAAGCTATGCAGTATAATGCAAACTCGGGTCGTTTCACGCTTGGGAGCCTTAATTAATTACCTAAGTTAGACTAAATGCCATGCAAAGTAATGAAAAGGGGTTTTTGGGTTTTTAACATTTAATGAAATGTGCCAAAATTGAATGCAATGAAAACAAACCTAAGATACTATGTTTTTGGAGTTTTTAAGATAATAATGAAGTAATGGAAATGATTGATAGGAAATCTCTTGAAAATGGTTTTGATGGCAATCATAGTTCACTTAAAATATTGGGAGTTTCACAAGTCCATCAGGGTCGGATCATATGAGTAGAAGGTCCATTTTTGTGTTCTGGATCCGAATCTGACATTATTGATATGAAGAGGTTCGCCGTGGCGAACTATTCCAGAGAGGTATTCTAGTGAGATTTTAAGAGTTTGCCCTGGCGAACCGGAAAGTTTGCCCCAGCGAACTATTCCAGAATAGCTACTGATGCACATTTTCAGACTTTTTGCTACAGCACAGTATTTTCTTGGAAACTCTCATGTTGTGTAATGCTTTGGTCTTCAATCTTGGCTTTAATTCTCAAGTGTCCTACAATAAAAAGCAACAATTTGAAGCATCAATTGTCCTAGAAATCAATTGAATACAATTAATAACCAATTATGACAATTTTACCCTCAAAAAGACACTAACTCAAAGTAAGGACTCTTAATCTAAATTAAGCATAATTATCATCAAAAGGAGCCAAAATCTATGATAAATACCCTTAAAATGATATGAAATAACATAGAATAATTGGGTTCAATCAACTATTTTTTCCTCAAAGATCATTCAAAGAGCTTTTTATATAATTTTGAACCACTCCATTTTGATGTTTCTAGATTAAGTTATGAATTTTTGAATTTTGGCCAGAAAACTGGATTTTTACCCGATGAACAGAGAAAATATGAAATTTAGTGTTTTTAAGATCAAATTGAGCCCAAAACCATCCAATGTGGTCTAAAATGGTCTTAATTGAACCCTAAGATGATACAATAGTAAGGTGTAATATTCTTGGTATTAGAGCAGAGGTTCTGGCATAAGATAGAACGCTCTACTTAAGTTATTCATTAGATTTTGGGGTTAGATAGGAAGAACTGACACGTCTTTACAGGAATCAGGATGGAAAACACCATAGACTGGGACCCTAGATTTGAGCCATCAGTCAATGATTGGGATCTTAACATTATTGATCTCACCGAAGAAGAAGACCTGGTGATAGACCTTGTTGCTAGGTAATCAAAGTTTTACTAGGGAAATGCAGCAAGTGAGGCACTACCTAAGTCATTTTTCTCAAGGAGCCTTACATTGTATTTTAATTCTTAACAATTCACTTTTAATTATCAAATTACCAAGATGAAAGCTTGAGTTTTAGAAAAGAGAAATCAAAACAAGAAACAAATCTAATGAAAGGTAAATTGCAAATGAGATTCAGATAAGAGATAGTAGTTCCCCTAGCAATTTATCCAACCTTCCTTGTTCAATCTTATAATTTGGAGTCTCTTAATGTCAATTAAATGGATAGATTCAGCTACTGCTCAAATCTTTCTTAACACAGATCAGAAACAACTTATCTTACTAGATTCATTATCTTGTTCTGGGAGAAGGAAAATCAATTGACAAGAACACTTGAGAAGCAAGTTGCAATTCTCTAAGGATGACCACAATTGTGAATCATCAATATATTCAACCAAAATTCAGATTTACAGAACAACAGTTCAAGTAAACGAATTAGATTTACAAATCAACAGAGAATCCTCTATTCAACTGAATTAAAGGACACAACTCACATCTGAATGTTCAATCAGATCTAAATCCCAAGAAACATAAATCTAATCATCCAACCTTCATTCTAACCACAATTGTTCAACTGAAACAAATGAACCTTAGAATAGAAAGTAGAAACTAGATCTGAATGACTCCCTGTTCAGCTCCATGAACTCAAGTCAGCTTCATTGCTAGAAGGACTTGGAAATTCAGCTACTCATACTCTGGATTAGGGTAGAAACAGCAAGAATTGATGAAAGATCCATGGTTGATCGGTGGAAATTGATGAAATTGGACGAAAATGGAAGAAGGAATTGAGAGAAGGCGGAGAGAACAAGAAAATCGCGTCTGGAGATGAATGAGAAACTGAAATCTGGTCCCCCTCGCTGAAGCGCGCGATTCTGGTTTTAAATCTGAAATTTTCTGTCATCCGCCGCGGCGCCTCCGTCAATCCGCCACGGCGCCTGTCTTGTACGGCATCGTTTTGATTAATGATCCTGAGCTTCATGAAAACTTCCATCCGACGTGGCGCCTTAGTCCATCCGCCGCGGTGCCTTTTCATATCCGCCGCGGCGCCTCAGACAGCACTGAAACTCCCTGAAATTCACACCAAAACAGGGATCAAAAGTACACACATACAAAATCATATAAAAGCATGTAAAAACACCTGCAAAACCTCATAATTCTTCTCACCAACTCTTATGCACAATGGAAGCTAATTATGCCCAAAGTATGTAAATATAGATGGCAAAAGTATGTGTTTAGGGCTAGAAATGTATGCAAATAATGAGACTTATCAACTCCCCCACACTTAGCTTTTGCACTCCTGAGCAAATCAAGTCTAAACATATTGTGAAAGAGAAGGATGAGAGAAAGGAATAAGCAAGCTTAAAAGTTCAGGTTACAACTGCAACCAACAATGATTCTTCGACCAACATCCATCCATGGAACAATCTAATGCAAAGAAATCAAGCAATGATATGTAATTTAATCTAAGTGAATAAGATATAGAAGACCACACAAGGGAGTTAGTATATCACTCAACTCACAAGTGTTAAAGGTTCTTTCACTCAGTTCACTTATTCAAATGCTCTACCATATGCTTGTAATAGCTCTACCTCTCCACCACTCAAATACATAAGTACTCAAGAATCAAGAGGACTTTTATGGCTTGTAAAGTAAGAGTGAGGAAGAAATGCACAAGAATGCATAGAAGGATAGAGATAATATGCGAATCAATGTGTAGAATTCAATAGCATTAGTAATGTTCAATTTAAGGGTTGATTTCTTGATCTTGAATTCTTAACCTATAAAGATGCTTTTATTCCCACTTTCTTTTCCTTTCTTGCTTTTTCATTTATTTTCAAATTTTCTATTCTCTTTCTCTATTTTTTTTTATATATTTTGCATGTTTCTTCTTTTCTTTTTCTCTTTCAGTTTTTTTTTAGCTCAAGTATGCACTTCCTCAAATCAATCCATTAATTAAATCCATCAAGATGCTAGTGAATTCTGAAAAGAATTAATGAAATGAAATATGCATCCTTGTAGGAAAGAGGTTTTATAAATGAGAGTCAAATGAATGGAAAAATTCAGCTAAAAGGCTCAAATGGTAACAAGGGATAAATCATGTGGGGTTTAGCCATTTGGTCTAAGTAGCTACTTTGAATGAATGCCCTAATCATGTTCAAGAGTACTAATATTGCATGTGGTCTTAATTAAGAACTAAGACAAGTTCTAGAGAGCATAAGAAATAAGTGAATGCACACACCAGAAATGAATATAAAGGCTCAAAGAATCCTTCCAACTAGGCTTTGTCTTCCATATTCATTCACTTCAGCTAAAGAACACATCATGCTTAATCTCTATGCATTAGAAAATTTCACTTCAGGATATTTAATTTCTAAATCAAATCAGTCACAAATGTAACATTAGAATTCCTGAAGCAAGCTTAAACCTTCAAAAAGTTTTTGAAAACTGAGGTTCTACAAAAGACACAAAACACACAAAAACACAACATTCACTCCCCCACACTTGATCCTTGCATTGCCCTTAATGCAAATTTGAACAAAAGATAGCAAGGAAAATTGGTAAAGGAAGGAATGGAAAGAAACAACAGAACACTTTAAACAAACTAAAAACAACCTACACTTGCTACTAGTTATGCCCTCTCCCACACTTGTTCAAAAATGGAGTTCAAGAATGATAATAATCAAATAAACACAGACTAAAGTGTGTAAGGAAGGGGACAACCTGGAATTATGGTGGATCAAAATTCTCCTTGTAAATTTTGAGCAGGTGGCCATTGACCTTGAAAGTCTTACTGCTCTTCTCATCTAGCAGCTCTATCATGCCAAACTTGTGGACTTTAGTGACCAAGTATGGTCCTTCCCATCTAGTGCTCAGCTTCCCAGGTTTAAATGTGAATCGTGCTTTGTACAGCAACACTTTATCTCCAACCTTGAAAGTCTTCCTTAAAATTTACTTGTCATGGATCATCTTCATCTTCTCCTTGTAGAACCTGGAATTCTCATAGGCTTCAAGTCTCAACTCTTCAAGTTCCTGTAATTGCAATAATCTTTCCATACCAGCAGAATCAAAATCAAGGTTACATGCTTTTATAGCCCAAAGAGACTTATGTTCAATCTCAACCGGTAGGTGACACATCTTACCATAAACCAATCTATAAGGAGACATGCCTATTGGGGTTTTAAATGCAGTTCTATATGCCCACAAAGCATCATCTAATCTAGCACTCCAATCCTTCCTAGATGGTTTAACTATGCGTTCCAACACCTTCTTGATTTCTCTATTTGCATTTTCAGCTTGCCCATTACTTTGGGGATGATAAGGTGTGGATGTCTTATGTGTCACACCATACTTGGTGAATAACCCTTGTAGCAATTTATTACAAAAATGAGTGCCATTATCACTAACTACTGCTCTAGGAATGCCAAATCTAGAAAAAATGTTATTTTTCAGAAATTTTGAAATAGTGGCAGCATCATTCTTTTTGGTTGCTATGGCCTCTACCCATCGTGAAAGGTAATCAACTGCAAGAATAATGTATGTAAAACCCATAGAAGGGAGAAAGGGGCCCATAAAATCAATACCCTATACTTCAAACACCTCACAGAAAAGCATTGGGTGTTGGGGTAGTTCATGTTTCTTAGTTAGGCTACCAAATCTTTGACAAATATCACAATTCTTGCAATACTCATAAGAGTCTTTAAAGAGTGATGGCCAATACAAACCGGCTTCCAATATTTTTCTTGCAGTCTTGTTAGCACTAAAATGACCTCCACAAGTTTGAGAGTGGCAAGCATGCAGGATGTCTTGAAATTCTTCATTTGGTACACATCTTCAAATGATTTGGTCACTGCATACCTTCCAAAGGATTGGAGGGTCCCAAATATATTGTTTAGACTCACTCTTAATCTTCTGCATCTGAAAATGAGACAACGAAGAAGGAATTAGACCAGCAACTAAAAAGTTGACAATGTGACAATACCAAGGTTCCAATAGAGATAAGGCAGAAACAGAACAATCCTTAAACTCATCACAAACAAGATCTGAATCAATTACTCCCCTTGTAGTTTCTGGTAAGCGACTTAGATGGTCAGCCACCACATTTTCTGCTCCAGGTTTGTCTTTGATGTCAATGTCAAACTCTTGGATCAACAACATCCACCTTAAAAGCCTCGGTTTGGATTGTGGCTTGCTGAAAAGATACTTGACAGCAGAATGATCAGTGAAAACAGTAACCTTAGAGTTAATTAGGTAAGGTCTAAACTTGTCTAATGCAAAAACAATAGAAAAGAGCTCCTTTTCAGTAGTTGTGTAATTAGTTTGAGCCTTATCTAGAGTTTTTGAAGCATAAGCAATAACTTTGGAAGCCTTACCATCCTGTTGTCCTAAAACTGCTCCCACTGCATTGTTAGAGGCATCACAACACAATTCAAATGGTAAATTCCAATTAGAGCAAGTCAAAATAGGTGGAGAAATCAATCTGGATTTAATCTCATTAAAAGACATTTTACACTCATCAGTGAAATCAAAGGAAGCATCTTTTTGCAGTAATTTGGACATTGGAAAAGACACTTTACTAAAATCTTTTATGAACCTTCTATAAAATCCAGCATGGCCTAGGAAAGATCTAAGGTCCTTAAGATTTGTTGGATAGGGTAGAGATGAAATTACTTTAACTTTTGCTTTGTCTACCTCTATTCCCTTTTCAGAAATTAGGTGACCTAGAACTATTCCTTGCTGAACCATAAAGTGACATTTTTCAAAATTTAGGATAAGGTCCTTTTCAACACATTTAGATAGAGCTTTTTCCAAGTTCACTAGGCATTCATCAAAATTATTTCCATAGATGGTAAAGTCATCCATAAACACCTCAATCCCATTCTCTAGCAAATCACTAAATATGGATAGCATACACCTTTGGAATGTGCCCGGTGCATTACATAGTCCAAATGGCATTCTTCTATATGCAAATGTGCCAAAGGGACAAGTGAATGTAGTCTTCTCTTGATCTTGAGGTGCAGTAGGAACCTGAAAATAGCCACTGAAACCATCAAGGAAACAATAGTGAGATTTACAAGCTAATCTTTCAAGCATTTGATCTATAAAGGGTAGGGGAAAATGATCTTTTCTTGTAGAATCATTAAGCTTCCTATAATCAATGCAAGCACGCCAAGAATTCTGGATTCTAGTAGGGATTAATTCATTTTTCTCATTCCTAACCATAGTGATCCCACTTTTCTTAGGAACAACCTGAACTGGACTTACCCACTCACTATCTGAAATAGGGTATATGATACCAGCACTAAGCAGCTTTGTTACTTCCTTTTTAACAACATCAAGTATGAGTGGATTAAGTCTTCTTTGAGGTTGCCTTATGGGCTTTGCATTGTCATTTAACAATATTCTATGAGTGCAAATTGAAGCATTAATACCAGGAATATCTGCTAAAGACCACCCGATTGCACTTTTATACCTCTTCAAAACAGCAAGTAATTGAGACTCTTCAAGATCAGTCAAAGAGTTAGAGATTATCACCGGTAGTCTTTCATTTTCAGCTAAAAATGCATATTTCAGTGTTGAAGGCAAGGGTTTAAGCTCCAATTCAGGAGGTTGAATATAACACCTTATGTTTATACCAAATAACTTATCTTACGGAAGCATTTGGAATCACTTTTGAAGGCTACAAATGATGAAAAATCAAGTTTGAAAATTTTCATTACGGGTTACTATTCATTGTCACCTTAAAATGTGACAAACTTTGAAAATTCATAACTAATTGTAAAAAAATTGAAATTGAGTGATTCCAAATTTTACAAAAAACTCTTTGGATAAAATTTTGAGGAAAAATAGTTTCTAGACTGATTTGCTTGGAATTCGAGCCCAATTTTCTTTGAAAAAGTTACTGTTCATTTGGTCATTTTCGGATTTTTACTTTTATTTTTGCCTAACTTTGGAAAGGCATAACTTTCTGCTCGGTTATCGGAATCAGGAGAACTACCCCTCCTTTTAAAGAGAAAAATAAGATCTCTTTGCTCACCAAATTTCAAAACCTAACTCACTCGTTTACTCAAATGGTCAATGGTCAAACTTTGATCCCTTTTTGTTGACTTTTTACCCACTTTAGAAGGGTAACTTAACTTAATTGACCACTTAACATCATAGCATACTCTCCTTAGCTATATTAGCTATTTCTAATCATGCTTGTATACCTCTAACCTTAATCATACTATTGGAAACATAAAGCATGCTTCATATTACATTCCTCCAAAATAGAAAGATTCAAAGCCATATAAAGTTACTATAGCTTACTACCTCTTCAAGTAAGAGCCAACTCCTTTCCTTTGCCCTTTGATGTTGAAGGCCCTAGGGTTTGTTAAATATTGGGGTAAGATTCTTGGGGAATCTTAGTAGCAATTACATACATTATCAAGGTCACACAATACATTGTAAATCAAGCTACATGCATGCATACTTTAACTTTATGTTCATGCTATGGCAAGGACATATCATCATAAACATTCATAGCACTCAACATAGCATAAGCCAAGGCATAATTTGCATAGAGGCAACATCATATAACATAACATTCTCATCCACCTCATAGCATAACAGATTAGCAAAACACATAGCCATAATCATACAAAGTAAGGTAACACTCTAATATAATGAATTGCAAAAGCTCCTTTGAATGCTTTCCTTCCTTTTGAACTCTTTCCTCTTGACTAGATCTTTGCCCCTTTGTTATGTACAGCCTATTAGGCAATCAATGACACAACATTAAGTATCATTGCAACTTCACAACTTAACATAACCCTTTAAACCCTTTTTCTTGATTTTTAGGATTTATTTTTCTAGCTTTGATTCTTGAACTTTCTTGGGCCTTTCCTACATTATTTTTCATGTAGAATCCATTTATCATATTAGTTTTATGAAAATCCAATCCCTTCCCATTGACTTAGCTTGGCCGAACCATATATATATTTGTAGGGAAAAGGATTTTCAACCAAACTAACATGTAACCACTTAATCTTTAACCTTTAACCATGCTTAATCTTCATCTAAACCATTCCCTATCACTTTAATAAAATTTGGGCAGCACTTCCCCTTAGGAAAATGACTTTCTACTATCATTAAAATAGCCTAAAACTAACATACCATCATTATAACTTGAAATGGAAGAGTTTTAGAAGCTTACCTTGCTTCCAGATGACTTTCTCTCACTAGAATTCTCCTCTTTCTCTCTCTACACGAAAATTGCAAGAGGTTTCCTACTTGAAAGGTCATGCATGAAATGAACATATGAGGGGGTATTTATAGGCTTCATATTTCACTAATTCCACATATGCCCTTCTTGCATAAGACTTAATCTTAACCCTCCAATTTTTACCTCTTTCCACATGTACAAATCTTAGGCTAGGTAGCTTAATATGTTGACACTTGGATGATGAGTCATTAAGGCTTATGTCATCTCTTCTTATCCATTAAGATTAACTAGGCTCTAATCAAGGTTTACTCTCTTAATCCCTTGATTAACTTGGCTAATCAACCTTCTAGAAACTTTTGACTTTTCAAAAGTAGATGGTTGAATCCTAGCCATCCAATAAACCATGTTTGCCACATGTCACAATCCTACGGAAGATGGCTTAACCCTAATCATCTTACTTAAACCTAATTAGGTTTTAACCTATCTTGATTTATTATTTTCTTTTTCTTTTTCTTTTTTTTCTTTTTTCTTTTGTTGGCCAATTTAGGCGTGACATGTGTCCTTGTCCATTTGTAGGAAATTTTATCACCCCTGTTGTCCAGACAATCCACTGAGTCTTAATATAGTACTGGTTTATTTTATCTGATAGCTGAAAAATTCTAGTATCTCAAAATTCTTATATTAACTCACCATTAATTATGTCTCAGTAAAGGGAACTTCTCTAATTAATTTCATAATTTTCTCCCTCTATAACTCCTTAAATTGTCGTTCCTGTAAAAACAGACAATCTACCGATATTAATTTAGCTTTAAATTCAATTAAAGCTAACCTCCTCATCATTTAGGGTTGGAAATAATTTTATAAATTTCCATAATTCCTAAATAAATTTCCTTTAAATTTTCATAATTTTCTGAGATCTCTAAATATTTTTAATAATTAACATTGGCTAATTTTCCTTAATTTAGCTAGAATCTTAATAATTAAAATAATTTTTAATAAATTATTTTCAACCTGTATTTACCTTCTAGACCTCAAATACCATTCTACGGCATTAATTCTATTTTCCATGATTTACTGGAAACTTTTAGGATTTCTGGGCACTAATTACGATAATGCCCTTTGTAGGCCAATCATTTTAAAAATGACAATTTGGTCCTTTTTCAGTTCTCACTTCAATTGTTATGCTGTTTATCTATCTTTTATCTCACCTGGCCTTGGTCAGCCCTAAATCTTTCATTAATCATACTAAAGATATCAGGGTATGACATATTTCCCTATTTCTAGGTTAGAAATTTTAGGATGTTACATTGAACTACTGAGGGTATCAGTTTCTTGAGCTTCAAGGTAATGCAATTATTTTCAGATTGCTTCAAAGCTTCAATACCAAAAATTGTAGTTGTATATTCATCCTCATGTGAGTAACGCTCCTTGATTGGTCCCTGCAACAATGCATTTAAAACATTTGTAAATCCATGTGAAAACTCAAAGTTAGATGCAGAATAATCTTGAGGAATTCCAATTTCACAAGTAAAAATAGATTGCAAAAGTGCACTCCCTATGCTGCATATTTCGGCAAATTTGGTTGGTGTCATGCTTAATTTCCTAGGTTTGGGAGCAGCTGCACTTCGCATGATTTCTAAGAAGTATTCCAATTCTACGTAGTTAAAGAAATTAAGATTAAGTGACTTGTAAACAGGACTAGAATATAAAATATGATAAGAATTTAAAGACAAATCCTGTTATTCAGAAGGTTCAGTTGCATGCTCCTTGAATGGGGGTTCGTCCATGAGAGTTGGCTAGTCTTGCAATCATGATTCTTGTGCCTTTCACCTTCCCCTTCTTATATAGGAGTTGATTCACTCTCTTGTGTTGTTGAGAAATCTACAAGTAATCTTCTTGCAAGTTGTTCATCACTTGACAGTGTGGAATTAACATCAATGGAAGACTTAATGGATGAAACTGAAGACAACTCACTCCAAGTGGAAAGCCAGCCATCAATTTTAGAATCAATGCTAGGCACATCATCAAGGTGTGAAGAAAAAGAAGATGAAGGAGAATATATGGAAGAGAAAGAAACGAAAGAATCTTCAGTATCATCATTGCTATCATGCTCAAAAATAGATTCACACTCATTTTCAAGTGACAAATCAATCATATTAAGCCCCAACAGAGAATAATCCTCATGTGGATGTTTCATCATCTCATACATATTAAATTGAATTTCTTGACCACCAAATTCCATTTTTATAATTCCATCTTTCATGCAAATCATGGTATTGGCAATTCTTAGAAATGGTCTACCCAAAATTAATGTGCTTTCACTTATGGCCTCATTAGTCATATCTAGCACATAAAAATCAGCAGGAAATACAAGGTCTTTTACTTGAACCAAAATGTCTTCTAAGATTCCCTTGGGATTCCTAATAGACTTATCAGCTAGTTGCACTAAGACACTTGTAGGTTTCATGATTTCAACTCCCAAAGCATAATAAACAGAACTTGGCATCACATTAATAGCAGCACCCAAATCTAGCAAAGCTTTAGAGATATGAAACTTACCAATTTGACAAGGAATGGAGAAAGCTCCTGGATCTTGGCATTTCATAGGTAATTGAGCTTTAAAAAGGGCTGAAACATTAGGGCCAACTTGCACCAATTCATTAGTTTTAAACTTTCTTTTATTAGTGCAAATGTCTTTCAAGAATTTTGCATATTCAGGCACTTTCTTCAACAAATCTAGTAAAGGAATATTAATTTCTACTTTACTAAAGAAATCTAATACTTCTTTATTTTGTTTTTCTTTTGCAACTTTTTGCCCAAACATAAAAGCTCTAGGGAAAGGTAGATCTTTCAAGCTTACCTCCTTACCTTGACTTTCCGGTTTGTTGTTCATATGAGAATCTTCAACTTTATCTTGCTCCATCTTTTCTTTGTCCTGGTTAGGCTCTGAAATCCTTGAAGAAGATTGCTCCAAGTTCTCTCCTAATGGTGCTTCATGAACTCCTTTATTATCCTGAGTTGAAGGGTCTGTTTAAGTTGTGCAACCTTCAGTAGTTACACCTCTAATTCCAACTTCTTTTCTTCCTTGCAGAAGTTGCTTCTCTCTTAAGCTCTCAGATTCTGCCCTTAGTGATTTCTTTTTCTGGACAAGGTTCCCTTTAGTGTAATGATCCTCCTCCAAGTCAGATTCTTCATCATTCTCATTGAATGTCACCTTTCTTCCACTTCTCAAATTTATGGCATTCAATGACTTGTGATTAATCACAGTATTGGAAGGTAAAGCTCCACTTGCTTTTGCTTGAAAACTACTGAAATTATCTGAAATTTGGGTAACAAAGTTGGCCAAGTTTGAAGTCTTAGTCTCCCATTGTTCAACCCTATTCTCTATGGCAGCCATTCTTGCATCAGATGCAGTGGTATGCTTATCAATTCTATCCATTTGAGATGCCATAGCACTAAGATTAGCATTCATACTGTTCATGCTTTTCAACAAGAGGGACATGTCATCATTCCTTGAATTACCAATTTCTTGAGTAGCTTGGGAAGGAACCATAGCTTGTTCTGAATGTTGACATTGCTGGAACTTGTTCTGCATGAACCTTTCCTTGTTGTTCTCTCCTCCTCCCCATCTAAAATTGGGATGATCCTTCCATCCTTCGTTATAAGTATTGGAGAAAGGGTTCCTTTGCTGATATTGACCGGATCTTTGTTGATACATGGCTGACACTTCTTCAAATTGAGAAGGGCAAGATTCAGCCCAATGCATCATGGAACCACAGGAGTCACAAGAGGGAGCTACCAAGGCTTGAGATGTTCCCATAGTACCACATTGTTTACTTGACAAGAGTTGCTCCATCCTAGTCATTCTCTTGTCCATCTTCTCTGACAAGGCAGCAATTTGAGAGTCAAAGTTAGTAGGATTTGACCTCAAAATTTCATTAACAGATTGGTTATCCCTTGTGTTGAATTGTTGATTGTTGTTAGCCATCTTCTCCAATAATTCCCAAGCATTGTGAGGAGTCAAATCAAACAGTGAACCATGGGCTGCAGCATCTATTGTGTTCTTGTGATGAGATAGCAAGCCCTTATAGAAATATTGGACTAGATTGGACTTGTTGATTTGATGATTTGGACATTTAGAAAGCATGGCTAGAAATCTTGTCCAATACTCATACAAGGTTTCTCTACTATCTTGTTGAACTCCATAGATAGCCTTCCTTAATTTAGAAGTCCTTGATGCAGGAAAGTACTTCTCTAAAAAAGCCTTCTTTAGTTGTTCCCATGTAAGTGTTGTGAAGTGTTGAGGTAGACTTTGCAACCATTCTTTGGCATTTCCTTCTAATGTGAAGTGGAAAGCTCTCCTTAGCACATCTTCCAATTGAGCACCATGGGGCTTCATAGAGGAACAAACCGCATGCATGTTTTGAAGGTGTCTATATGGATCATCCCCTGCGAGACCAAGGAATCTTGGTAAGGTATTAATCAAGGTACCCTTAAGTTCAAAATCAGCTTCAAAGTTATAAAAACCACATGGATCACAGTTCACACTTGAGTTATTAATTTCTCTAATGCTCCTATTCTCCTCATCTCTATTCAATTGAAGATTAGTATTATGGAGAACATTTTCAGCTTGCCTTTCATTTTGAGGTCTATTTGCAGCATCACCTCTCTCAGTTTGAGCATTGTTATTATTTTGATCCATCACAAAATGATTGTCTATAAACCCTCCTAAAGTAGGTTCAGATTCTGAGGAAGAACAAGATTCAACTTGAGGAAGAGAGTCACTCGCTATAGGTTGCTTACTAGACTCAGCTATTTGTTTGGTTTTCTTGATTTGCCTAAGAGTTCTATTGATTTCCCAATCAAAAGGTATAAGAGCCTTATCCTGGGACATGCAACTAAAGAACAAGAGAATAGACTAATAAAGTAAATGTGAAAAAGCCATTAGACAAAAGAAAGAAATCAGAGAAAAGACAAAAAGTTAAGAAGGGATCTTGTAAATCCGCCGCGGCACTTTCTCAAATCCGCCGCGGCCTCTATTACAGAGATGAGTGCCGAGCTGAAATTGGACAGGTGCTGCAACCTCTGGTGAAATCCTCCACGGTGCTTGTTGCAGAATTGATACTGTGAAAGGCGCTGCAGCGCCTGATGATATCTGCCGCGGCGCCTAATACTGATAAACCAGATGGACGAATTTGCAGCAGCTTCTGACACTGTTCACACCTTCACTCCTGCAAATTGAACCCTTAACACAATGGTATTAATTTTTCAACAAGAAAAAAAAATCTCAAAAGCATAAAAACAATCAACCATCATTAGATTTAGTGGAAGAACAATTAAAAGGAAAAAGGTTGCTACAGCAAGGATTCAAACAATTCACAGCTGACCAAATTGTGTTAACTCCTTGACAACCTATGGAATGAATTTGGAACACAGCAATAAGGGAAACAACTCAACAACAAAGCACAAGAGTGAAAATACAAACACAACTCAAAAACACTAAAGCTACTTTTTATGAAGTTTTGGGTTTTCAAATTTTTTTTTCTTGGCAAACCAGTGAATTGCTGAAAACCTCAACAAGTAAGGCTCCCTGGCAACGGCGCCAATTTGATAAACCTTGTCGCTAGGTAATCAAAATTTTACTAGGGAAATGCAGCAAGTGAGGCACTACCTATGTCATTCTTCTCAAGGAGCCTTAAGTTGTATTTCAATTCTTAACAATTCACTTTTAATTATCAAATTACCAAGATGAAAGCTTGAGTTTTAGAAAACAAAAATTGAAACAAGAGACAAATCTAATGAAAGGTAAAATGCAAAAGAAGATTCAGATAAGAGATAGTAGTTCCCCTAGCAATTTATCCAACCTTCCTTGTTCAATCTTATAATTTGGAGTCTCTTAATGTCAATTAAATGGATAGATTCAGCTACTGCTCAAATCTCTCTTAACACAGATCAGAAACAATTATCTTACTAGATTTATTGTCTTGGTCTGTGAGAAGGAAAATCAATTGACAAGAGCACTTGAGAAGTAAGTTGCAATTCTCTAAGGATGATCACAACTGTGACTCATCAATTTATTCAACCAAAATTCAGATTTACAGAACAACAGTCCAAGTAAAAACGAATTAGATTTACAAATCAACAGAGAATCCTCTATTCAACTGAATTAAAGGACACAACTCACATCTGAATGTTCAATCAGATCTAAATTCCAAGAAACATAAATCTAATCACTCAACCTTCATTCTAATCACAATTGTTCAACTGAAACAAATGAACCTTAGAATAGAAAGTGGAAAATAGATCTGAAATAACTCCCTGTTTAGCTCTATGAACTCAGGTCAGCTTCATTGCTAGGAAAACTTGGAAATTCAGGTACTCATACTCTGGATTAGGGTAGAAACATCAATAATTGATGAAAGATTCATGGTTGATTGGTGGAAATTGATGAATTTGGACGAAAATGGAAGAAGGAATTGAGAGAAGGCAGAGAGAACAAGAAAGTCGCGTCTGGAGATGAATGAGGAACTGAAATCTTGTCTGCCGGTTGAAGCGTGTGACTCTGCATTTAAATCTGGAATTTTTCGTCATCCGCCACGGCGCCTTCGTCCCTTCGCCGCGGCGCCTTTGTCCATCCGCCGCGGCGCCTGGCCTGTACGGTGCCATTATGATTAGTGATCCTGTGCTTCATGTAAATACCAATCTGCCGTGGCGCCTCTGTCCATCCGCTGCGGCACTTTTTACCGAGAGTCCCCTTGGCAATCCGCCGTGGCACCTCAGATAGAACTGAAACTCCCTGAAATTCACACCAAAGCAGGGATCAAAAGTACACACATATAAAATCATATAAAAACATGTAAAAACACCTGTAAAACCTCACAATTCCTCTCACCAACTCTTATGCACAATGGAAGCTAATTATGCCCAAAGTATGCAAATATAGATGGCAAAAGCATGAGTTTAGGGCTAGAAATGTATGCAAATAATGAGACTTATCAGCAGCCAGTCATGAGAAGATAGATGTATAGGGCTTGGCGCTGGGGATTGTTGTCTAGGTGGGTGGTGGGGACTAAGTTGTTGCAGACAAAATACAACCAAGGACGAGCCTCAGGTCAGAACTCGGATTGCTTAAGGTATTTGAAAGAGAGCCTTTTTCTTATCGTTCACTTAGAGGTTCTCGCTCAAAAATTTATCCAAGCTATGCAGTAATGCAAACTCGGGTCGTTCTCTTTTGGGAGCCTTAGTTAGTTATCTAGGCTAGACTAATACTATGCAGAGTAATGAAAAAGGGGGTTTTTGGGTTTTTAACAATTAATGAAATGCAAAACTAAATGCAATTAATTTAAATCTAAATTATTATGTTTTTGGATTTTTCTAAGATAGTGGTAATGTAGTGAAGTTAATGATATGTAATCTCTTGAATATGGCTTTGAAGCAATCATAGTTCAAAATAATTTTGGGAGTAAAAATCACCAAGTTTTCTAAATGAAAACACCTTAAAGAACTCTTTAAGTCTAGGATCTTAATCAAATGAACCCATTTCATAAGATCCTATTAAGCTCACTTAGTGTGTGTATTAAGATTAATTAATGCACTTGGTTAAATGCAAGTCTAGATTAACTCAACAATCACAAAATACCATGAAAGAAAGAGAGTATCAAAAGAGTTGCATATAACATACATGTAACCACATATATTGAAGCTCAAATTCAACATTAACTAATCCAATACACAAGATAAGCATCCAGAATTGATTACAACCATAATCAAAATAGTTCAGCCCAAATTTACAAATCCTAAGACCTAGAAATTCATAAATAAAGAACTAGAACTATGGATGAATCTAACTCTCCTTTGAAGTTCTTGGAACTCATACTTCTTCCACCATAATCAAGAGTTGAGAGGTTTAGCTCCTCATAGCTCTCAAATCAGCTCCAACTAGAGATTTTTCTTCAGCCATGACAGTAGCAGATGGAAGAAATGGAAAATGGAGATTAGGGTTTCTGAGGTGGAGATGAGAAAAGAGGATGAGAGAAACGTGGGTGGAGGCTGAATAGTGATAATCTGATCTCATCATACCCAAAATAGGGTTTCTAACCCGAAACTTGCGTGCATGGGTCGGTTCTTGGGGTTGGGTAGGTCAAAATTTCCTGAAATGGTCGGGTCTAAGATTTGCTGATTCGAGAGGTTCGTCGCGGTGAAGAATAGGTTCGCCGCAGCGAAACATGGCAAAGAGCCTTGCTTCAACAGATGAGTTTCGCCGCGGCGAAGTAAGATGTTTGCCGCGGCGAACTTAGGTAGAGGGTCCTTTCCTGCTTCTTTTGCCTTGAGTTCTTCAATTCTGGCCCCAATCTTTAGTGTCCTACAATAAAAAAGCAACAAATTGAAGTATCAATTGTCCTAGAAATCAATTGAATCCAATTAACAACCAATTATGACAATTTAATCCTCAAAATGACACTAACTTAAAGTAAGGACTCTAAATCTAAATTAAGCACAATTATCATTAAAAAGGGCCAGAAAGTATCACAAAATCATAGATAATGAGATCAAAAGATAATAATATCTTGAGCTCAATCAAATTCCCCCATACTTAGACCTTTGTACTCCTGGACAAAGCTCACGAATAATTCAAAGTGACACTAGCACAAAGAGAAACACTACCATGCTTAAAGATGAAAGCAGAAGATTAGTAAGATATTCTCACAGAGTTGACATCAGTAAACAAGGATATGCTAAGAAAATGAGCACAATGGATAGTTAACTCAAAAGATTGATTAAGAAAGATCTATCTCACGAATAAGTGTTTCACTCTTAACTCACTTGTCTTTAGGGTTATTTCACTCCAAGTCTACTCAATCCAATTTCTACCATAGGCATGTAATAATTCTACCTCTCCACCGCAGGAAGCAAACTTTGTAAATCAAGAGGGCTTTTAAGGTTTTGAACTTGAATGAAGGCCAAGCGAAATGAATGGAATGAGAATGAAAATGAAAATGAAAATGAGTACAAGTGTACAAATTATTAAGACAGAATTAATCTAAATAAAAGCAAGGGAAGAAGCTACTTAGTTTTTATTCTATAAATTTTTTATATCTTTATCCTTTCTTTTCTTTTCTTCTTCTTTTTTTTTTTTTTACTTTTTTTTTCAAATGAAGCAGCTTCTCTTTTTTTTTTTTGAAGTAAATTACAAGATAATTGCATGCATGTACTCAAAATGAAGGCTCAAAGGGGTTCACAATGGTGAAATGATTGGGTTTGTGTTTGGGAAACGAGGGTTTGAAATCGAATGCCTTTATCATATTTACAAAAATTGATTCACTAAGCTTTAATTAAGAATTAAAACAAGTTCTAGAGAAATATGAAATAAGTAGATTCACTCAATTTAATAACTTTAGGTCCAAAGATCCTTCCAACAAGGTTAAATTCTCAATTAATCAATCTCAAGGGTTAACAACCACATAGTCATGATTTCAAAGCATATCATCATTTACTATCTGTCAAAAACAAGAGAATAACTAGTCTAAGTTCATCCCTCATTTAAAAGCATGGAAAATTTTCTAAAAGCACTAGTACAATTTGAACTTTTCTAATAATTTTAAAAGGGATGCAGGAGTATGAAGAATCTAAGCCAGGAAGAATTTCTGAAAACCAGTTGAAATTGCAAAGAATTAATTATTTGATTTTTTTTTTAGAAAGGTGATCGCCGCGGCTAACTACTGAGGTTGCCGCGGCGAAACATGGCAGAAACAAAATCTGGGGAAAGGCATGCCTTCGCCGCAGTGAAGTATAAGTTGGCCGCGGTGAAAGTATCCTGAGAGGATTAATCGTGAAAGAAAGGGGGTGCTTCGCCGCGGCGAAAGGTGGCAGAAATGAAAAATCCTGTGCAATTTCGACTCTTCAGCAACTAAACTCAAAATATTCCCAATTCAACCACTTTATAAGTTCAAACGCACCTCAAAATCAAATAGATGCATGGATGCATGAGAAAATATTTGCTAGAATCCACAATAAGTCCCTCCCCCACACTTAATCATAACATTGTCCTCAAGGTGAGAATCAATGACAGTAAATACCAGAAATGAAGCAGGGGGAAAATAAAGCAGGGATCACAACAAACCAATTAAGAAACATCCATTTAAACAAGTTCAAGACTAAGGAGCACAATAAAGGTTCAGAAAGTTCTCAATAAATCCATGATTAAGCAGTATACCACATACACACTTTCTCAATCAATCTGAATCATATAATCCATTACAAGTACCAAATCATCAAGCACAAAACAAGATAGGATAGAGTTCAAAACTTCTAGGGGGTCTTATTGAATTTAAACAACAACTACACTACTTTCCTACAGAAAAGGGTTTCTCCCCCACACTCATTCAACATGCACTGCACCAAACTCAGCAAAACCAATAATTAAGCAAAAACATGTAAATGAGTTAAGGAAAGAAACTACCAGGGAGTTAAGGAGGCTTTTGGTTCTCATGGTAGAGCTTCAGCTGATGGCCATTAACTTTAAGCTTTGCTCCAGTTTCTTCATCAAGAAGCTCCACCATTCCAAAATGATGCACCTTTGTGACTGTGTAAGGCCCATCCCAGCGGGTATTGAACTTTCCTTGCTTAAAAGTGAATCTAGCCTTAAACACCAGTACCTTGTCTCCCACCTTGAAATTCTTCCGTAGGAGACCTTTATCATGCACGAGTTTTGTCTTCTCCTTGTAAAGCTGGGAGCTCTCATAAGCCTCCAATCTCAACTCCTCTAACTCTTGCAGCTGCAACTTTCTCTCCATCCCAGAAGATTCCAAATTCATGTTACATTGCTTGACTGCCCAATATGCTTTATGCTCCAATTCTACAGGTAGGTGGCATGCTTTGCCAAAGACTAAGCGATAAGGAGACATCCCAATAGGTGATTTATAAGCAGTTCTACAGGCCCACAATGCTTCCTCTAATCTCAGGCTCTAATCTTTCTTGGATGGTTTGACTATCTTCTCCAGTACTTGTTTTACCTCTCGATTGGACACTTCAGCTTGACCATTGGTTTGGGGGTGATATGCAGTGGAGACTTTGTGGGTGACACCAAATTTAGAAAACAAGTTATTTACGACTCTATTACAAAAATGTGTACCTCTATCACTCACCACAGCCCTTGGAATCCCAAACCTACAGAAAATATTGGACTTAAGAAACTTAGAAACCGCTTGGGCATCATCTTTTCTAGTAGGTACAACCTCTATCCATTTGGAATCATAATCAACAGCTAGAAGAATGTATATAAAACCAAAGGACGGAGGAAAGGGACCCATGAAATCAATTCCCTAAACATCAAAAATCTCATAAAAGAGTAAAGGTTGTTGAGGCATTTCATGTCTTTTACCTAACCCTTTGATTTAGCCCAATTATCCTATGTTATTTCATATCATTTTAAGGGTATTTATCATAGATTTTGGCTCCTTTTGATGATAATTGTGCTTAATTTAGATTAAGAGTCCTTGCTTTGAGTTAGTGTCTTTTTGAGGTTAATATTGTCATAATTGGTTATTAATTGTATTCAGTTGATTTCTAGGACAATTGATGCTTCAAATTGTTGCTTTTTATTGTAGGACAATTGAGAATTGGAGCCAAGATCAAAGACCAAAGGATGACACAACACAAGATCAGAGTATCAGCACTAATAGAGTTCACCGCGGTGCCAAATTGAAATCTCACCAGTAATCTCTCGGGCAGAGTTCGCCGCGGCCAACTTACAGCTTCGCCGCGGCGAAATCACAAGATTAGGCGGAGCTCCTCTCAGGCATACTTCGCCGCGGCGAACTCTTCGTATCAGCAACGCCAGATCCGGATCAGAACATGAAAATGGAGCTTCTAATCATATGATCCGACCCAGATGGACCCCTAAAACCCTTAGAAACCCTATTTTCGACCATACACTCCATTCCATCTCCAACAACACCTCTATTCTCCCATCCTCTTGCCTCTCCATCTCCATCTTCTTCCCCATCCATTTCCTTCATCTTTCCTTCACTCCATCTCATTTCCTTCCACTCCCAGCTACCATGGCCGACGGATTCACTTCAGTTGGAGCTTTTCTTGAAGCTATGGAGGGCTAGGGTTTATCAACTCTTGAAGATGGTGGAGTAGCATGAGTTCCTAAGCTTCAAAGGGGAGTTTTAGTTTTAATCTTCAGTTTTTAGCTAGGCATTTATGATTTCCTAGGTCTAGGAATTGTAAACTCTTAGTTAGATACTTTGATTAATTCTGTAATAGTGGTTACTGATTATCTTTTGTATATTGGATTGATTGATGTTGAACTTTGAGCTTAAATATATGTAGTTGCATGTATGCTTAATGTCTCTCTCATGATTCTCTCTTATCTTGCCTAGTTGTGTTTGGGTATTGAGTTGATTGTGTGTTTCATTAAGCCATTTGCATGATCATTCCAATTTACACATTAGGGAAGCTAAACAAAGTTTACATTAATGAGTTCATTAATGTAAGCTTTGGACTCATTGAGTTAATGAGGTTCTTATTAAGAAAACCTAATGGATTTGTGAAACTCCCAATATTTAAGTGAACTATGATTGCCATCAAAACCATTTTCAAGAGATTTCCTATCAATCATTTCCATTACATCATTATTATCTTAAAACACCAAAAATATAGTATCTTAGGTTTGTTTTCATTGCATTCAATTTTGGATCAATTCATTTAAGTCTTAAAAACCCAAAACCCCATTTCATTGCATTGCATGGCATTTAGTCTAGCTTAGGTAATTAATAAAGGCTCCCAAAAGTGAAACGACCCGAGTTTGCACTATACTGCATAGCTTGGATTAAATTTTGATTGAGAACCCCAAGACGAACGATAGAAAGGCTCTCTTTCAAGTGGCGCCGTTGCCGGGGAGCCAAGAAATTGGTTCTCTAGGTTAGCTTGTGCTATTTGATTGACTTTTGAGGGTTTTGATCTTTATGGGTAGCATTTAGGGTAGTTTAGTTGCATATTTGTTCATAGTATAGGTTTTCATCTTGCATACCATCAAAATTTTTGGAAATACAAACAAACATTCTGATTTTCTTGATTTTTAGCATCTCTCACGTTGCATCAGTGAAGTCCAGTGTCTGATAAGCACTCTGTCAAGTTTCGTGAAAGAGAGCCTTTTCTTATCGTTCGCTTAGAGGTTCTCGCTCAAAAAATTTTCCAAGCTATGCAGTAGTGCAAACTCGGGTCGTTCTCTTTGGGAGCCTAAATTAGATTCTAAGTTAGATTAATGCTATGCAGAGTAATGAAAAAGGGGGTTTTTGGTGTTTTTAACCATTAATGAAATGCCAAAACTAAATGCAATTAATGCTAATCTAAGTTACTATGTTTTTGGATTTTTTTTTTAAGATAGTGGTAATGAAGTGAAGTTAATGATATGAAATCTCTTGAATACAGCTTTGAAGCAATCATGGTTCAAAATAATTTTGGGAGTAGAAATCACCAAGTCTTCTAAATGAAAAACCTTAAAGAACTCTTTAAGTCTAGGATCTTAATCAATGGTACCCATTTCATAAGATCCTATTAAGCTCACTTAGTGTGTGTATTAAGATTAATTAATGCACTAGGTTAAATGCAAGCCCAGATCAACTCAACAATCACACATTACCATGCAAGACAGAGAGTATCAAAAGAGTTGCATAAAAACATACATGCAACCACATGTATTGAAGCTCAAATTCAACACTAATAATCCAATACACAAGACAATCATCCAGAATTGATTACAACCATAATCAAAATAGTTCAGCCCAAATTTACAAATCCTAAGACCTAGAAATTCATAAACAAAGAACTAGAACTCATAGATGAAGCTAACTCCCCTTTGAAGCTCTTGGAACTCATGCTCCTTCCACCATATTCAAGAGTTGAGAAGCTTAGCTAGTCATAACTCTTGAACCAACTCCAACTAGATATTGTTCTTCAGCCATGGCAGCAGCAGATGGAAGAAAATGGAAATGGGATTAGGGTTTCTGAGGTGAAAATGAGAGAAGAGGATGAAAGATACGAAGGTGGTGGCTGAATCATGGTCATCTCCTGTCATCATACCCAAAATAGGGTTTCTAACCCGAAACTTACGTGCATGGGTCGGTTTTTGGGGATGGGTAGGTCAAAATTTCCCGAAATGGTCGGGTCTGAGATTTGCGGCTTCGAGAGGTTCGCCGCGGCGAAACATGGCAGAGACCTGTCTTCACGGATGGGTTTTCGCCGCGGCGAAGTGAGATGTTGGCCGCGGCGAACTTAGGTAGAGGATTTTCTCTTGCTTCTTTTGCCTTGAGTTCTTCAATTCTGGCCCCAAATCTTTAGTGTCCTACAATAAAAAAGTAACAAATTGAAGTATCAATTGTCCTAGAAGTCAATTGAATCCAATTAACAACCAATTATGACAATTTAATCCTCAAAATGACACTAACTTAAAGTAAGAACCATAAATCTCAGTTAAGCACAATTTTCATTAAAAAGGACCAGAAAGTATGACAAAATCATGGATAATGATATGAAAAGAAACTAATATTTTGAGCTCAATCAAATTCCCCCACACTTAGACCTTTGTACTCCTGAACAAAGCGTGAGAATAATTCAAAGTGACACTATAACAAAGAGAAACACTACCATGCTTAAAGATGAAAGTAGAAGATTAGTAAGAAATTCTCACGGAATTGACATCAGTAAACAAGGATATGCTAAGAAAATGAGCACAATGGAAAATTAACTTAAAAGATTGATTGAGAAAGGTCCATCTCACGGATAAGTGTTTCACTCTTAACTCACTTGTCTTTAGGGTTATTTCACTCCAAGCCTACTCAATCCAATTTCTACCATAGGCTTGGAATAATTCTACCTCTCCACCATGGGAAACAACTTTGCAAATCAAGAGGACTTTTAGGGGTCAAAATTTGGAATGGAGGTCAGTCGGAATGAATGAAATGAGAATGAACATGAAAATGAAAATAAGTATGAACATACAAATTATTAAGACAAAATTAGTCTAAATAAAAACTGGGAGAGAAGTTACTTATTTTTAATATTTACATCTCTCTTTTTTTTTTGAAACATATATCTCTCTTCTTCTTTTTTTTCTTTCTTTTTCTATCCCTTTTTATATACTTTTTTTTTATGTGTTGCATGCATGTACTCAAGATGAAGGCTCAAAAGGGTTTGCAAAGGTAAAATGATTGGGCTTGTGTTTGGGAAATGCGGGCATGAAATCGAATGCCTCTATCATTTTTACAAAAATTGATTCGCTAAGCTTCGATTAAGAATGAAAACAAGTTCTAGAGAAATATGAAATAAGCAGATTCACTCAATTCAATAACTTAAGGTCCAAAAATCCTTCCAACAAGGCTCAAATCTCAATTAGTCAATCTCAAAAGTTAACAACCACATAGTCATAATTTCAAAGCACATCATCATTTACTATCTGTCAAAAACATGAGAATAACTAGCCTAAGTTCATCCCTCATTTAAAAGCATGGAAAATTTTCTAAAAGCACTAGTACAATTTGAACTTTTCTACTAATTTAAAAAAGATACAGGAGTATGAAAATTCTAAGCCGGGAAAAATTTTTGAAGACCAGCTGAGATTGCAAGGAATTTATTAAAATTTTTTTTTTTTAGGGGTTCGCCGCGGCTAAACAAGGGGGTCGCTGCGGCGAAACATGGCCGAATGGCTTATTACTCGTGAAAGAGGAGGCTTCGCCACGGCGAACTTAGAAGTTGGCCGCGGCGAAACATGGCAGAAAGTGAAAATTCCTGTGCAATTTCAACTCTTCAGCAACTAAACTCAAAATATTCACAATTAAACCAATCTATCAGTTCAAAAACACCTCAAAATCATCTAAATACATGGATGCACGAGAAGCATTTGCTAAAATCCACAATATAGACCTCCCCCACACTTAAACACAACATTGTCCTCAATTTGTGAACAAGGGGGATTAGGGACAGCAAATATGAGCAAGGAGGCGCAGAGGTGAAAATAGAACAAAGATTAAAGCAAACTAATCAGAAATCATCCAAGTGAACAAGCGTGAAAACCAATGAGGCACCATAAAGTGTAAGAAACAATCCAGCCTCAAAACAACACATGAAACAAAAGAACTAATGAAAACAACAAAAAACCACAAAAAAAAAGAAAACTAAGACAGATGCTCAGGGTCAGCTGCTCCAGATCCTGACGGTCCTGCACCCGATGTGCCGACTCCGTCCATACCCATACGGTGCTGTGGCTCCTCCTCCTCAGCCGGTAAAGCGAAGTTCAAACGATCCGCAAGCAAAGCATCAAAACGGCGGCGGTAGCGACGTTCTCGCTCATAGAGGGCATCACGGTCCTTTTGCCGCTTTATCTCCCGAATGAGTGTAACACGAATCTGATGAACTTCCTCAGATAGCTCGTCAATATCATCGGCAAGCGTGTCTAAGGTGATGGGCTGGGGGGTTCAGGAACATCAGGGCCCTCCTCGGCTGGATTAGTGGCGGCCTGGCCTGCACTAACATCGTATACGGGGTGGACAGGTGGGTGGGGTGCAATGGTGGGTAGTTTAAGACGCTCAAACCGGAATAGAGGTGCAGGCTCGAAGTAGCTGTCATCATCAAATGAAGGAACTCCGCACTTGCGGAAAAGGTCAGAAACAAGATGGGGAAAGATGATTCTATTGGTGACTTTTTTGGTATTGACAGAATAATGGAGGGCGGATTGAATGATTTCAGCTACATCAAAGGATTTGCCGGTCATGAGGAGAAAAACATAAGAGCTTGGCGTTTGGGGAGGTTCTGGAGGTGGGAAGTAGGTAGGATGTTATTGCAGACTAAGTGTAGCCACGGCTTTGCCTGAGGCCGAAAATCAGAACGTTTTAAGTACAGTTCAGCAGTGCGGGGACGATGCCAAGTGGCACCATCCCGGCATAGGGTCTGGAGGATCTCATCATAAGGATAATTATCACGATAATGGGAGTACTGAGAATTACGGACTACAGGAAGCCGGTAGTGGTCTCTTATGTTAAAAATAGTGAAAGTGTAGTTCACATGCTTGCCCCGGAAAGGAATGGATAGCATACCATGAAGGCGGGCGTAGGTGTAGAAATGGCGGACAAAGACATCATTACCATTAGCTCGTGGGTGAGCCAATTCAAGCATTTGGGATTCCTGAAGTCTTTTGACAAAGGGATGGTCGGATGGTTCAAGGGGAAAGGCTCTCTCCCTAAGGAGGGGGCACTTGTCCACTACCCTATAGATGGCATCATAGGTTATGGGTCCCTCAGAGTCAGACTCAGACTCAGACACGGGTAAAGGTTCAGTGTTTTTGGTGCGAGGCATATCCTGAAGCAACAAACAGAAAGAACACTAATCACAACAAAAAGACCTATAACCTAAACAACACAGAAATGAACAAAAATTAAAACCTAACAGTGGCAAATGGTTAGTTAATGATTCATAGGTTTTCAGAGGACTAAAAATTTCAAATTAAGCAAATAGATTAATTAAAAAGACAATGCACTATGAATCATTAGGTAACCTATAGGCCACGCAACTACACTAACCACAAACTAATCCAATAGCAAAAACCAGAACAAATAAACTAATAAACCACTAAATTAACTAAACTAAAGGAAAGAACAAGGGAGAAGGAAGAACATACCAAGAAGGGGGGAGAAGGTTGCGCACGGCGGCTGAGAGGAAACACACACACCCGACGCCGAACACAAAGGGAAGCGGAGAAAAATGCAAACACGAGGCGGCGACGCTGAGCGAGCTTGGAAAATAAGAAGAGAGGGGGGGCAACGGTTTAAGGAGAAGAAGGGCAGGGGGAAGGGAGAGGAGAAGAGACGGCCGACTGGTTTAAGAGGAGGGGGGAGCGACGGTTTAAGAAATTAGAGGGGAATGAAAGGGGTTTAATTGAGTGGGGATGGGAAAAGACCAAAAGGGGGGTCAGGTGAAGGAGGCAGGGCGACTCAGATAGGGGGGCAGAAAGGGAAAAACACGCGGAAAATCAACAGAAATGAAACGCCTCAACGCAGAAACGGCACGTTCGCCACGGCGAACAATGCCCGAGAAGAAATGCAACGAAGAAAGACCTTTCGCCGCGGCCAAACATAAGTTCGCCGCGGCGAAACAATCCCGAGAGGAAACATACAGGGACGGCGAGTTTCGCGCGGCGAAAAACGCAGAAAGCACAGAGTAAAACAAAAAACACTTAAACCCAGATAAACACAACAACCAACAACAGACAAGGCTGGATATTTCAAAATCTTTAAAATGCCTCAAAAGAGATCAAGAGGTGTTCAACAAATCCATGAATAGGCAGTATCCACAGATAAGATTCCTCAATCAAATTGAATCATATAATTCATTTAAAACACCAATTCATCAGGCATGAAACAAGATGGAGAGAGATCAAAAACTACCAGGGGAGTCTTATTGAAATTAGCTATAACTACTCTACTTTCCTACTGAAGGGAGTTTCTCCCCCACACTCATTCAACATACAACGCATGCAACATAACAAGATTAACAATTGAGCAAAAGCATGTAAATGAGTGAAGGAAAGAAACTACCAGGGAGCTAAGGGGGTCTCTGGTTCTCATGGTAGAGCTTCAACTGATGGCCATTAACTTTAAGGTTTGCTCCAGTTTTCTCATCGAGAAGCTCCACCATTCCAAAATTATGCACCTTTGTGACTGTGTAAGGCCCATCCCAACAGGTGTTGAACTTTCCTTGCTTAAATTTGAATCTGGCCTTAAACATCAGCACTTTGTCTCCCACCTTGAAGTTCTTCCGTAGAGACCCTTATCATGCACCAATTTTGTCTTCTCCTTGTAA
This sequence comes from Neltuma alba, assembly GCF_004799145.2. Lineage (NCBI taxonomy): Eukaryota > Viridiplantae > Streptophyta > Magnoliopsida > Fabales > Fabaceae > Neltuma > Neltuma alba. The sequence continues at coordinate 3,195 of NW_021636276.1, read as the reverse complement.
AGTCTAGCGCTCTCATAAGCCTCCAATCTCAGTTCCTCAAGTCTTGCAGCTGCAACTTCCTCTCCACCCCAGAAGATTGCAAATCCATGTTACATTGTTTGACTGCCCAATATGCCTTATGCTCCAACTCTACTGGTAGATGGCATGCTTTGCCAAAGACTAAACGATAAGGAGACATTCCAATTGGCGACTTATAGGCAGTTCTGTAGGCCCACAATGCTTCCTCTAATCTTAGGCTCCAATCTTTCTTGGATGGTTGACTATCTTCTCCAGCACTTGTTTCACTTCTCGATTGGACACTTCAGCTTGGCCATTGGTTTGGGGGTGATATGCAGTGGAGACTTTGTGGGTGACACCAAATTTAGAAAAACAAGTTATCTACCACTTTATTACAAAAATGGGTACCTCTATCACTAACCACAGCCCTTGGAATCCCAAACCTACAGAAAATGTTGGACTTAAGAAACTTAGAAACCGCTTGGGCATCATCTTTTCTAGTAGGTACAGCCTCTATCCATTTGGAAACATAATCAACAGCTAGAAGAATGTATTAAAACCAAAGGACGGAGGAAAGGGACCCATGAAATCAATCCCCCAAACATCAAAAATTTCGCAAAACAGTAAAGGTTGTTGAGGCATTTCATGTCTTTTACCTAACCCCCCAAAACGTTGACATTTGTCACAAGACCGACAAAAAAATCATAAGAATCTTTAAAAAGGTTGGCCAGTAAAAACCAGAATCTAGAATTTTCCTAGATGTTCTCCTTGCACTGAAATGACCACCACAAACCATTGAATGGCAAGCTGTAATGACAGACTCAAACTCTTCACTAGGCACACACTTTCTTATAACTTGGTCACTCACTACATATCCGCCATAAGTGAGGGGCATCCAGATGTAGTGCCTCGATTCGCTTTGAAGTTTTTGTGCCTGAAATTTAGACATGAAGGAGGGGTGAGTCCGGTTATAAGATAATTAACAATATGCGCATACCAAGGCTCTTTAACAGCTAGAGCACATAATACTGAATCAGGAAAGGAATCACAGGTGAGTTCAGAAGAGTCTACTCCCCGTGTATCATCAGGTAGCCTACTTAAGTGATCGGCTACATGGTTCTCAGCCCGGCTCTATCCTTGATTTCAATGTCAAATTCATGAAGAAGTAATGTCCACCTAATCAATCGTGGCTTCGATTGTGGTTCTTAAGAAGATAGCGAACAGCTGCATGATCAGTAAAAACAGTAACATGAGAATTTAACAAGTAAGGTCTAAACTTCTCTAAAGCAAAAACAACTGCAAATAGCTCTTTTTCTGTTGTGGTATAGTTGACTTGAGCTGCATCCAGTGTTTTCGAAGCATAGGCAATGACTCTTGAGAGTTCTCCTCCCTCTGGCCTAACATAGCTCCTACAGCAAAATTAGAAGCGTCACATGAAATTTCAAAGGGCATGGTCCAGTTGGGGTGCAACAAGAATAGAGGAGAAATGAGTTTAGATTTCAAATCACCAAAGGCAACTTTACAAGAATCATCGAAATCAAATTTCACATCTTTTTGTAAAAGCTTGGAGAGAGGTAAAGCAATCTTGCTGAAATCTTTTATAAACCGCCTATAGAATCCCGCATGACCCAAAAATGATCTAATATCTTTAACACAGGCAGGATAAGGCAAAGAAGATATGACCTCAATCTTAGCTTTATCAACTTCAATTCCCTTTTTAGAAATCAAATGTCCTAGAACTATCCCTCATTGACCATAAAATGACACTTTTCAAAGTTTAAAATCAAATTCTTTTCAATGCATCTTTTCAAAAACTTTTCAAGACTAGCAAGACAATCATCAAAAGAACCACCATAAACAGTAAAATCATCCATAAAGACTTCCATACATTCCTCTAAAAATTCACAGAATATAGCCATCATGCAACGTTGGAAAGTCCCTGGCATTACATAACCCAAAAGGCATCCTACGATAGGCGAAGGTACCAAAAGGGCATGTAAAAGTGGTTTTATCTTGGTCCTCCGGTGCAATAGGTACTTGAAAGTACCCAGAGAAACCATCTAGAAAACAGTAATGAGATTTGCCTGCAAGTCTCTCAAGCATCTGGTCTATGAAGGGAGAGGGAAATGATCTTTCCGTGTGGCATCATTGAGTTTTCTATAATCTATGCACACACGCCAGGATTCTGCACTCTTGTAGGAATAAGCTCATCCTATCATTTCTAATAACAGTCACCCCACTCTTTTTAGGCACTACATGTATTGGACTAACCCACTCACTATCAGATATTGGATAGATGATCCAAGCACTTAGAAGTTTGGTAATTTCATTCTTAACCACATCAAGAATCAGGGGTTTAGTCTTCTCTGGGGTTGTCTCACTGATTTTGAACCTTCACTAAGCAAGATTCTATGTGTGCAAAGGGCTGGACTAATTCCAGGAATGTCCGCTAAAGTCCCACCCAATAGCCCTCTTATGCTCTCTCAAAACAAGTAAGGAGTCTTTCTTCCTCAACCTTAGACAGGGAGTTAGCTTATAATGACCAGTAATCGCTCATCAGACTCTAGAAAAGCATATTTACAGTAGGGGGCAGGGGTTTCAACTCAAGAGTAGGTGGTTGCACAATAGATGGAATCAAATTATGAAGTTCAAGAGAGAAAAGATTACTACCCTTTCCTTCAATCAGTGAGAGTTCCTCAACCTTGCAGATAGCTTCCTCTCCAAGCGTTGAACCAACTTCTAGTTGATCTACAGCAACTGCCTTAGAGGGAATTTCCTCCACGACTTCTTTCTCCATATCTGAAATAGTAACAGAAAACCTTTCCCAAGGAATTATCGCTGACAATAGAGGGATCAAAGTCTAATTTGGAGTCAAGGGAGGAAACAGAAAATGCATGTGGGAGGGAAAGCATACAATTAAACACAGGCAATCAAGGCATGATCTTTATCAACAAATGAGCAAGAAGGAAGGTGTAGAGTAAAGGGATGAAAAAGAAGAAATAGTGTCATCCTCATCATCAGAATTAACTGAATAAAGTTCAGAACTAGAGGAGTCATCTTGCAATTCAAACTCAGAACAGGCATCATCAAATAGCAACATCAATCATATTTACACCCAAGAGAGAATAGTCTTCATAAGATGCCTCATTGCTTCATACATGTTAAAACAACCTTATGATCTCCTACTTCCATAGTGAT